>NC_072449.1:20830333-21130333 GCF_027596085.1 Anoplopoma fimbria
TTTTTTTAATCTTTTTTTTTATCTAAATAGGATGAATTACCTGGGTGACTTCAGTTTGAAGAGCAGCCGGGTTGTCATAACAGAAGTAGCTTCCTGAAACAAACGCACAATATGAACAGACGACGTAAACAATGCTACTAGATTCATCCAACTTCACATGAGCCACTATGGCCAACGACACTAAAGGCTTTTCTTTAAACTGATATTTGAGCATAATCTAGTCACAAATCTGCACAATAACAATTCAGATCGGGGAAGTTGGGGGCTTTATTGCTGCTCACCGAATCCCAGGAAGCACATGAACATCAGGACGACCACTCGGTGCAGTAGGTGTCTGGGGTCGCAGATGGCCGGCATCGATCCTCCGGCTGCTCCGGCTGAGCCCTCGCCGTCATCTCCCAGCAGGCTCTGCCGCTCCTCATAGTCCGCCATGTTCGTCCACTTTGGGATCCGGCCGGGAGAAAAGTTGTTGTCGGCGGCAGTGTGCAGGAGGTAGACCGGTCACATGACCCGACTGGGGTGTCACGTGGCGTTAGCCGCGTAGCTTGTAGCGCTAAACGGGTCCGCTGGTTAGCTGGGCGCGTGACCGAACGTTCGGGAGCGCGCACAACGGAAGCACCCTCGCTTGAGATGACAGACGGTTAGTAGCGTCTCATGGCAGGCACATTAAAAGGGTTCAAGTGCATTTCATGCTTGAAATACCCAGGCACCTAACATTTACCAGGAAATACAGAGTTAAAAAAAAAGTATTTATCAATTACTCATAGATTAGACAATATCGTTTAATATGATGATAAACTACAAGGTAAAAGTACCTTTATCTCCTAATTCTGAGAAAAGTTTCTAAATAGAAAATGTTTATTTTTTTAGTTTTGTGTAATTGATACAAACTACACATTTCATTTGGGACAGAGAAAGGGGGATTAAGAATCGTGAAAAAGTTGGATAAAGCCATCAAGTGCTGTCCATAAATGAACGAACAATTCTTTTCTACTAATACATCACATTACATCACATTACATTACAGTCATTTAGCAGAGGCTTTTATCCAAAGCGACTTACAATAAGTGTATTCAACATAGGTATTCAAGAGAACTACTAGTCACCAGAAGTCATAAGTGCATCTCCTTTCTTAAACAAGCATCTAAGAGCATAAACCAGAGCAAAAGTACAGTGACAGAAACAAACTACTTATCGACTTCAGCCCTAAAAATAGCCATATGTTTTGATGCTAATCCACCAGTTATGAAAACGTTTGGCAAGAATCACAACCCACTGACCTTTCCAGGCCTTAACTAAACAAGGTCATAGCCTGATCTTTAACTATGTACTCTTTAACTTGCGATGTATCAAAATTGTGGTGTACAATCTAGATATGACTTCTTCTCACCCTCTCCAGCCTTCTCGGCTTTGCATTACAACCTTAAGCAGTGTTACAAACTGAATCAATAGCACACAGTTTCACAACGTTTAGCTTGCTTTAAGCAGGGCAGACACATCTTTTTTTTGAAGCCTATAAGCCATTTCTCTGGGGCTTTGAGACAAGAAACACTACAGTTTATAAACTTCTGCTGATTGACAGCCCCGGCATGTAGACATGGCAGGTTTCTCTGACATAAAAACTGTACCACCTTGTTTCATCAAGACTCATTAAACTGTCAGCCCCCACCCACCTGCCCCCTATTTGTCTAGCTCTTTTCTGTCCCCAACTTGTGTCTGTGCATACTGGGAGGCAACATTATCTGCAGGGTTTACCTAATTTCCATGAATGTCATTTAGAATTTCTCATAATTCACTGCTGCAGGGTCATCTGTCAGAGGATTTAATCTGAGGGTGACAAACGGTCCTTTCCCTGGCTGCAGTCGCCTGCTCTGAAGCTCATTAATTTCCTGGCCAAATATCAGCTTCTGTCGTAGCCGACAGAGGTTGGGATGGAAGAAGATCATATTTCATTATTACATTAATCAGACCCACATGCAGACACGATTGTAAATCAGGTGGGAGGTGACATTAATCCTGCAGAACCAGTTTGTGAATGTCCTGAAACCTGTCTTTTGGGTGTTGCAGTATTGGAAAAAAAGTCAATTTATTCCAGTTCTACATGTTCTTTTCTCCTCTTGTTCAGTTCAAAAATGAATGATGCAGTGATGCTACTGTAATAATGTGAACGATTATGCCCCACTTGCAAATGCTTGCGGCTTTGCTCGGCATTGTTAGACTTGGTTTTATCAACGCCACACCTGCAGCAGAGCGATGTGAGTCAGCATGCCGTTCCTGTTAGTCAGTAGCTAGATTATTATCAACAGTGCTTCAGATACTGATCAACACCAATGCACTCTCGTTTTGATTTCTTCTGCTAGTACATTCAACATTAGTTTGAGCATGTTATGGTCTACAGTATGATCCATGTCATCAACATCTGTGTTAGCACTACAAGGGAAGAACTGGGTTAAGGTGGGTTTATCCCAATTGGCTGCATTTGTTGACTTTGTCTTTGTCTTAAAATACATTTTGAACCTCATCCACATGTAAATAATTCAACCTCCAGCATGAAAATTGAACAACATGCAATTATAAAATAAACATTTTATTAATATTGTTATTTATATTGCTCATATTATCGCTGTCAGCATTGTCTATTGCAGGCCTCATTTTGTTATCATCTGGTCCCTGGTCACATTTTGCGTGCGCTGTAATCATTGCAGAACATGTGCTGTCAAAATGTTTACCCTTTTTGCCAAAGTTTTGTAAAGGGAAAGAGCAGTTTGAATGAGATTAGCGAAGAGAAGGAAGTAGAACATGACAGTAAGCACAATTATGGAAACATGTTGGATGACTTAGCAAACATGGGTCAGAAGTGCATGGTAAGTCAAAACCAGCAGTCATTGTTGGCATGAAACTTCATGACCTCCTCCAAACATGTTTGACTCTTTTCTGGCACATTGTCCATTCAAAAGATTTTGGACACCTTGCATTCATTTTAGAATTATTACAACCGCTGTCATCACGATAAATGGTATTTACAAGTAAAATAACCTTTCAGGCAGTGTCTCATCATGCCTTAACAGTTAACAGTTATTGATTTCCCTTTGTTCATTGTCCACTGTGTTACTGGGGCATCCCGTTTCTGTATATGACAGCCTGCTGCGTAAAGCAATCTGTGACATATCCAGTTGAGTTGATGTCGCTGTGGTGGAATCCATGGCACCTATGTGGAGATGCTTGCGACAGATTGCCGCTGTCAGTCTTTTCCTAAACACCTTACACAGGAACACGTAGATAAGCGGGTCCAGACACACATTGGTGGCCGACAGCCACAGGGTGGTTTCTTTCGCGATGTAGAGAGCGTTCTGTGCCCGGCAATGACCCACCATGCTGCCAATCTGGGTCAGAGTGTAGGGAACGCGGGCAAAGTGAAAGGGGGCAAAGCAGATGAAAAACACCCCCACTACCACGAAGACCTTCGCTTTGGTTCGGCGAGTGGCTGCATGGGATCTGCTCTTTGAGGCTTTGTATGACTCATAAACCTTCTTGCTGATGAACGTGTAGCAAACAACCATCAAAGCCAGCGTGCCCCAGAAAACCACCTGCAAGCACACATCAACAAAACGTCAGGCAAGACTCACAGCGTTTTCTCACAACTCAATTTTACCAGCTGTAGTTGAAGGTCAAATGTGGCGAGTATAGTGCAGTGTATTTAAATTTGCTGATATTTAAGTAATAGACAGTATGTGACACAATCTTTCTAATAAGCAGATTTCCATGAATGTCAAACAATTCCTTTCATTTAATAGCTACCTGACAGAAATAGTTGAAACCTTCATGCCAAAGCAAGCCGGCTTTGCTCTTCATGGAGGTGCACTTCAGTCTGCCTCCAGAGAAGCGTGGCGGCTGGTCACTTAGAATAACGTTCGGTAAAGCCAAAGATAACATGACGGCCCAGACAGTAGCACTCAGCACCTGACCAACACGAACCCGCTGCAGGACGCACTTGCCGAAGGGCCTGACTATCTTCAGGTAGCGGTCCAGGCTGATGAGACCCAGCAGGAGGATGCTGATGTACATGGTGATGTAGAATAAAACCGCAGAGTATTGGCAGTGGAAGGCGCGTAGTTTCCAGGAGACCACACCTGCATCACTTAAGACTTTCAGAGGGATGGTCAGGGTCATCAACAGGTCAGCCACCACCTGTTAACGAAGGAGTTTTTTTTTTGTTGTTGCTCTGAACTGACAAGTAAAAGTATAAAGCCCCCCCCGCCCGTGTCTTACCACATTTTTTAGAAAGACCACAAATGTTGAGGTGCTGGGGATGCTGAAGAAGATCCATGCAGCCAAGGAATTCAGTATTAGGGCGACTACAAAGAGGATGCTGTACAGACAGGGGAAAACCACAGCTGTCACACTGGTATCCCGAACACACTTGATAGAGGTGTTTGACAGGCTGTTGTTCATCTTCTGATCTTGGGTGGACCTTTGGAGAGTTGAGGAAGAGGAAGGATGATAACAGTAAGATTGATACAAAGGAAAATACACAGTGAAGTCATACATAGACATTAACGATTATGAAAAGTGGGAACAGTGTATTATGATGTTATTAGATGTTTATGCAATTTCCTTCTAGAAATTCCTCAAAAAGAACTGAAGCTGACTTACTGTGTATGCGTATGGGTTCACTTTTAAAGATTTCTTTCATAACTGGTTTTAGGACTATAAGTAAGACTATCTAAGTTTCTTTTTGCCTGAATTCAACAACTAAAGGCCACTTTCTGCCACTTTGAAAAGCATACAAATACTTATTTTTTTTTTACAAACGCTTAATACTTTCTAACTTCTACATTTTACCACAGTAAGAGAAGGGGTTAACCAGGAAAATTGACTGTAATAATGGTATGACTAAGTTAATATACAGTGACGAAGGCGTCAACTAACTCTGTCAACTAACTCTTGCATTTGTTCATCATGAATTCTCCTCCTGTCTCTCAATATATCTGTCTAATCTGCTCTCTTTACATTGAAAACTTCAACGGCTTAAAATAACACTGAGGCCAGGAGCAGGTGCCACGGCAACTGAGATATACCATACCTATCAAACTTTTGTCTGTTTTAATGCGCAGGCTAATGTTAATTAGGTCTGCCACAGCAAATGTTATGTTTGTGGCCAGCTTAGAGTGGTAATCTATGTAGAAGATGTACTGGTAAATTCAATTATTGAGTCTTACCTCCTTATTGTGTCCTTATCGTCCTCTGGCTGTCGGTCATGTGAAGAAAAATGAATTAAGCAAAGAAAAACTTCAATAAATATAAAAGGGAGAAGTGAAATATTCTCCTTTCCTCTTCTTATCCACATGAAGGAAATGTTCCCACAAAAAAAAAACCCCACTATTGCAAATCTCTTACTGTTACTCTTACTGTTACTGACTCAAAGCTGTCCATCCGCCCCTCTGACTTTCTTTCTCTGTATTTCTCCCTCCCTGTCTTTAAGTGTGTGTGTGTGTGTGTGTGTGATGCTCTTACAACGGGTGGTCTCTGGAGCTACTGTGTGGCTGTCTTGTCACAATCCCAATGAGTTTGCCAGTCTTCCTTCCTTTCTGAAAGACCCTTTCCTTCCTTGCTTCCTGTTTCAATTGTCTGCTGAGAGGCTTGTTCTGCTCCGTGCCAGTCCTCCTGCCTCCGCTAGCTTGCGTCAGTCTCAGTAGCAGTTGACAGGCGAACACCAAAGCCATGCACTTATTTTTCAACGTCCTGCAACTCACCGCTCCTCCCTCCATCCTGCAGCTTACTTGCCCCACTTCTATTCGTCTGTCTTTTCTCATCATGAGACTCAGTTTTAGCAGCACTTACCACGGACACCGCAGAAAACAAACAGATGTATACGTTGTGTTTCTTCTCATGAAATGTGTACCCCTGGTTCCCTTAAACTCCTTTACCATAAATGCAAGCTATGCCATGACAGAAGAGGCGAGTTAATAACAAAGTAGTTGTGAGATATTTTATTTTGTAAGGTTTTTTATTTGCTAATAGCACATATTGTCTGTAACAATGCAAAACACACTACATGTACATAACAAGTGATTGGACATTCCATTCCACTAAAGTTTGATAAAGTTTAGCTTTCTTTATTTCCCTTTTGTGCTGTTTTGATAAAAATAGTGCATTCTGAGAACTACACACCATGATTTCCTGTGAGATTTTGCTTGGATCTGTGCCAGGAATTATATCGGATGGGAAAAATTAGCTGAAAATTGACATGCATGTGTTTACTGCAGGTCCCCAAGTGAGCTATCCGCTTATTTGACATCACTGTTGCTGCTTAATCAGAATGAAACGGAAACCTGTGGTTTCTAGACCCACAGAAACTGTAAACGCAACTGTTAGCTCAAAAGTTTGCTCAGCTGGCTTATACAAGAAGTGACGGTCAAACAGAAAATGTGTTGATCCTAAAATGAGTGTTGCAACCCTGAGCAGATAATATCTCTGTTATGTGTTTATTTATATTTTGATTATAACAATTCTATAGACTTAGAGCAAACTTTACTTGTTTTATTATATATATATATTAATAACAGATTTACAAGTAACCTTCCATGTTAGGCACTGATTAGCATGCTGCAAATGGAAGGCTGACCCATAGACATATAATATATTAGCAGAATATTATTAGAACATGACCCATTTTTACTATCACAACAAACGTTATATGACTTCACTGTGAGATAAAAATGTTATCTAACTTAACTTTACTGGCTCTGCATGGTAGCCTCATTTATAGTCTCCCTCCTAGAACTCTATTGATTGTGAATTTGCAGAGCTACTATAAAACTGTGTTTTGTTGACAAAAAACCACAGCATAATAACAACTCCCTCTTGTCTTATGTTGTTTATCTCACCCATCCTTATTGTATTTCCTGTTTATGGTTTTCAAGCTATTTAGAGCAACACTTTGAAAAGATACGAAACAGCACATCACAACTTCCTGTTAATATAAACATTATGAAAGAACAAAAAACACAATATAACATTAATCTGACTTTAAGTCAGCAAAATATTCACTAACATCTGAGCTCAGTCCATGACATGGCATCTTCATGACCTCCGTCAGCGTCGGATCTGCGGCAAGGTGCCTTCTGCTTTGTCTGCTGAGGCTACTCGGAACAAGACAGACACGTTTTTCATCATAGACATCAGTTTCTCCTTGAACTCCCGACACAGAAAGACATAGAGAAGTGGGTCCATGCAGATGTTTGTGCAGGAAAGCAAGTGGCTGAGGTCCTTGGCCAACCTTTTGCTTAAAAAAGAGCCAGTATAGGAAGAAGACTTGACTCGTTGAAACGCGTATGGGATCTGAATAATGTGGTACGGTCCGAATGACCCAAAAAACACAATGATAACTAGAAAAACACGTAGCCTGATCTTCTGCTTTCCCTGGGTGTTGCTGCTGCCGGACTTTCGAAAAGACTGGATAACCTTTTTTCCAATGCAAATGTAGCAAACCGAAATGACCACACTTATCAGCCAGAAGAAAATATTTTGGCAAATCACTATTCTCTCATGGACCATAAGTCCAGCCGGTCCTTTCAGCTCCATACAAGTGCTGATCTCTGTTATATTGGCCACTGATTTGTTATTTAAAATCATATTTGGTAAAGTTGAGCCTCCAAGTATTAGCCAGACTGAGCCTGACATCAGTTTGCTAAAGGTCAGATTCTGACCAAACAACTTGCTGCGGGGCATCATGATCTTGAAGAAACGGTCCAGACTGATAACGCCCAGCAGAGCAATACATATGTACTGTGTACCGTAGAAAATGGAACTGAGAAAACATGAGAGAATGTATATTGTGTTTGACACACCTGGAAAGTCTCTTGCAACGTTAATTGGGATGAGCAAGGTCAGAATAATGTCAGCAGCTACTAGATTTTTCAGGTACACCACAAAGGTGGAGGTGGCCTTGATGTGTAGAGAAACCCAGGCGGCAACACCGTTCAGCAACAAAGCAATGGGGAACATTGAAAGGTAGAGAGCCGGGACAATATTGGGATTGTAAATCCAGCTGTCAAATTCGGAGTCATTGTGAGATGTTTGATTCATTGGCGTTGCTGCAGCTGAAGAGAATGAAAAGTTAATCTTGTTAAGAAACATCATCTTCATTATGCTTTTATATTTTATTATAATGCTCTTTAAACAAACTGTCCCGCTGAATATGTGCAATATCCTTTCACAGTTGAGGATAGATAGAAATAATTCAACACCAAATCATTGTGGTCAATTTGGTGTTTGTTTTCACTTTCTCCACTCACTTGTTGAGTCACTGTCAAAAAGAGGAACCATACAGTCATCCATTATCTGTTGCTCTTTCAGGTCAAGGCTGCAGGCTAAGCAAAGCAAAGGAAGGAGCTTGTTGTTACTGTACATAGAAGGATGAATAAATACGTTTTAGGCATAATTTTATATAAAATGTCCATTATACATGTATACATACATCTGTTTCCCTAATTGTCAAACCCAAAAAATTAAGTAACTGGATTAGTGTGAATACACATGAATACAAATTCTGAATTTAATAAGGAGGGCTTATAAGTTTAATTGTCCTGGCAGGACTGCTCTTGTTTGTTTTTTTAAGTAAATAATTCAACTAATGGAACAATATTTTTGACACTATGTAAACATGCTATGCTTGTCTTGTATCATGATACATTGTATTAGGTGTTTTTCTTTCAGAAAGAAAATGATTATCTCAGTGGTTATCTTTGTCATCACAGATTAATCTATCATTGATAAATACCACATTATTCACTAACTATGTAAATAAGATACATTTCGATGATAACTTACAGTTGATGACTTGACTCTTCTCAAACGCACAGCTGCAACATGGACCTGCGTGACAATATACTGACTGACACAGTATGTGTCTAAGAAACACTGTGGAATTTTCCTAGCAAACAAATCAGTGTTTCAGCTGTGAAAGAACCGCCAATTAATCAGGACGTATGCAAAAATAGGAAAACCCACTGGTCTTCAGACAAAGGCAAAGCAGACGTCATACAACACTCCTGCAGTGTAAACACCACTTGGAGGACATTGGATGGGGTGAAGGTTCGGATTCAGGGGGCCGCATGCTTCCTTTGGCCCACACATAAACCTCAGACACACATCAACATCTCTGTCTCACCTTTAAGATGGAGCTGCAAGCATTTATGTTTTATTTATTCAAAATTTTTACACAATCTTTGAGCCAAACTCTTAAATGTTTATCGCTAGTCACCATCTTCTGACTCATTAGCACAGGAAATGTCCGTGGTATTGATATGCCCTTGACTCTGAGCATCGTTTGGAAGGCTAAATACACATCATTTGTTTTCCCACTCACCATCCTTGTGTTGTTTATTGCTGGCAGAGGGAAATACATTTTTATAATAAATATGAGGGCAGGTGATGATTCTTTGATTAAAAAAGGCTAAACGGAGAGGTTATTTTCTCACTTTTTCTGCTCTTTATTTGTTGATGTTTTTTTTTTGTTACTTGGGTAATTTAGTTTTTTGATTTTCTGGTTGGCTGGTTGGATTGCACACCTTTCTGCAAGAATTATAGAGCTGATTCTGTAAAGAGAGGCGCAGTGGCATCATCTGACCAAAGGGTTGCCTCCGCTGTTGAAGCCAACAAAAAAGAACCACAGGCCACACTGGAGCTTTTTCTCCACTTGAACAAAGGGAGTGTAATAGCTGCCAAGAAGATTTATTGTATAGGGGGTGTGTTTCAATTCCTTTTCAGTCAAATTAATTGAAAGTCTTTGTTCTATGGTAATAGTGACCTAAATTATTCTTAGTCTAGAATATTGTGGTGACTAACAAAGTGAGTGGTGCAATGTAATATTTCATTTCACTTCTTATCACTTGATAATTACAATACAGCAATAAACATGTACAATATTTTATTATTTCAATGTAATGACATCATTTATTGGGACAGAGAAAAAGCAGAATACAAGAAATGTATTCAAATTAAATCACTTCTGGCAAATGAGCAAAGCTCTTTTGTAGGGAAGCTATTACATTTGGATTTACAAGAATCATAGAGAAAAAGATTTATGTGACCATTTATTTCAGCCCGTGAAATGATAGGCAACAACTTTGTAGGATGCAGTTATTGTTGTTTTGTGCAGCAGAAAAATAAACTTGGAGATTTGTCCCCATTTCCATTCAATAATATTGTTTACGGTCACTAAAAGCATAAATTATGATGGGGATGGTCTACAATTTTTTTTAATCTTTCGTCCTATACTATTTTATCATTTAAATTCCCCCTTAGAAACCCATAGGATAGAAACAGTTGGCTAAGGCTACGTTTACGTTGACCCCTCACAGAAAAAATAACAAAGGACATCTTGAATTTACAACAATAACACCTCAATTTATAAGTAAATCATAGTGCTGCACTGCGTAAACTTGAAAGAAAGTATGTACTTAAATAGATATCTATGTGTATACATCCCACTGTATTTGCATAAAATACACACAGATTTAACAGAACATTTGTGTGTTCAAATGGTTAAACCCTTTTATAGAATAATACATTCACCTAATGTTTCTTTGTATATCATAAATTATTCTACCTTGTTTTATAGATGCTATTCATAATTAGGCCACTAAAGGGCAGTACAACACAACATTTAAAGATAACAAGTTTCTGTTGGGCTGCTAAGGTTCTCTTGCTGTTATAATATAAAGCAACAGCCTGATTTGTCCCTAAGGACATCTTATCTATCTCTAAATCCTTAAAGGTACTTATTTTGATGACTAACAATTCTTCTATCTACTGTGAAACATCCTCATTTTCATGGGAATATAACCCAACACAGACTCCTCTAGCTTTCATCATATCAACCAGTTTGTCTTTGTACTCCCTGCACAGGTAGATGTACAGAAGAGGGTCCAGGCAGGTATTAGTGGTAGAGACCCATAGCACTGATTTATGGAGCACCGTGACCCACATTTGATCGCAGAAATCGATGTCAAATATTTCAAATAGTGTGAATGGAACGCGCATCATGTGGAGCGGCACAAAACACACAAAAAACACAAGAAGGATCAGGAAGACTCGCAGCTTGGTCTTCTTCTGTCCGTCACTGTTGTTGCTCCCAGAGTTTCTGAAGGACTGCAGGACTTTCATGGTGATGCAGATGTAGCAAAACACAATGACTATGCTTACAAGCCAGAAAAGAGTCTCCATAGATAGCACCACAAACTTGTGAAGAGTCACACCAGCTGGACTTTTCAGGGACATACAGAAATCTCCTGTTACATTTACAGGATCCTGGTCTGTTAGAATGAAAGTTGGGATGACTGTACCGCCAATTAACAGCACCCAAACCGAGGAGGACATGACGAGACTGAAGACCACGTTTTGTCCCAACACCATTCCGCATGGTCTAACAATTTTGAAGAAGCGGTCAAGGCTGATAAGAGCCATTAAAGCAATACTTGTGTACATACAGCAGTAGAAAAGAGCAGTGGAGTAACGGCAAGCGAAAGCCCTTAGCTCAAGTGTGGCTCCAGGTAGCATGCTAGCCGCCATCGGCAGGATTGTCAGCGTCATGAGCAGGTCAGTTGCCACTAGGTTTTTGAGGTACACTATGAAGGTAGAGGTGGACTTGAGGTGAAAAGACACCCATGCGGCTACCCCATTTAGCAGTAAGGCAATGGGGAACAAGAAGAAGTACAGGCACGAGATAACCACATCTACTGTCGTCTGGCTGGAAGAAGCACAATCAGAGGAGGAGGGTTCTGTGTTGTTGGAAACCATCATGCAATCTGAAAAAAAGAAAAAAAAATGATACACAAAGAGAAACTCAACATGTTTTGTCTTTTGAATCCTGAACTGGTTTGCACCTGTGAAGCCCTGTACGCCTTGTATACCAAACCCACATCAAGATCTTTTGACTTTTGATTCCTTATTCTTAACTATGTTTCAGCAAGTTTGAAAGTTAAACGTGCAGATTTTATCAAGAGAGCATTGGCATGAATTTAGTGATGCAAGAAGTAAATTAGACGATGATTTAGAGTAAATGACGATGATGATGTAAGGATCAGAGGCCTGAGTTTTACTGGAATTAGCCCCTGCCTACGACTGGTTTGAGACTACTACTGCTCTAAAGGCTTCCTTCTTGCCCAGTTGGACCTGATTTGCATTAGTCATAATAGTGTAAAAGACAATTTGTTACTATGATTTGGTTTTGAATGCTCAACCTGAGCATTTGAATGCATTTGGGATGCAAAACCAGAAACTTCCTCTTTTGACACTGACGGATGGAAGTTATACAATTGTAGGACTTGTTTTCACCATGACAAGAGAAAAAAAATGATTTTCTTTTGTAATTGGTTCCGATTTAATAATTGTAATCTTCCCCTCATCAGTGTATTTAGTGTTCACATGTTGTAAATTGACAGCTGGGATCGGCTCCAGCACCCCCGCGACCCTTAACTGGATAAGCGGTTACGGAAGATGGATGGATGGATGGATGTTGTAAATTCTTTGTTAAACTTTGATATTAAGAGTGGATATTATCTAAAGAGAAGGGGCTATGACAAAAACTACCTGGTATAACAGTGGCAAGTACTTTTGTGATTTTAATGTATCTGAGAAAGAAAGATGAATTAAAGCTTTTGAGCAATATTACAAAATACTACAAAACTGCTTAATTTTAAGATTTTTCACCCCCTCCCGATTTGAGAAAGTTAACAGACCGGTTTGTCAGAGAAGATACATTTACATAAATCATATTAAAAGTGATCACACAGAATATACTTAAGAAAGCTTGATTTTATTCAACCACCTCTCTATTTAATCTGAAAAACAAAAAAAAAGTTCCGAAACAAAACATAATATCAATTTACTCACCAGCAATGTTTATGTCCGTCACCCCACACTGTGAAGCCTGGGAGATTACCACCTTCACAGATATTTCAACCAAGGTTTGTCAGTCTCTTCAACCAGAAAGATGCAAATCCATGAACAATGAGCTGCTGTGGTGGGACAGAGGATTCAAATATCATAGATTGTGGTAGGCCATGTGTTATCAGGCCAGACTGAATTATTTTCTGTCTTTAAACGTCTAATCATGGTTGCTTTATTTCTACTGGGATCAACATTGAAAGATGTGAAGTCCCCATTTACTTTTTAACAGGGAAATGGTACAACAGTGATCATTTTGTAGCGATATAGTTTGTTTTTCTTATCTTCTTTTACCTCATTCATGCCCATGGTGGATCGATACATTTGACAATAGCAAGCTCAAATATTTATGTAACTTTGCATTTTTCCTCAACGTACATTCCCCGCAAGAAGTAGATACTGTAAGTGAATTGAATCATATATTGCTGAGTTAGCCGTATGGGGTTTGATATTTGGCTATGTGAAAAGTACCAACCTCATAATATGACACAAATCACATGCACAACAAATAATAAAAGTATAATTTTATCTTTATTTCTGTGATTGTTTGTTCCTCTTGTATTTCTGTAAAACGGGTAGTTCCCAGTCTTTTAGCTGTGTGGTTGTACTAGAAGGCACACAACCCAGTCATTTGGAAAGCCCCCTTTATTCCTTAGAAATACCTATTTACTTAAATAGACGGAGATCATTGTAAGCAGCAAAACTAGAATGTATCACAAATGTCTGCAGACGTAACAATTTGACACATTTGCCTGCTATATGATTATCCTGAAGAACCAATGCTAACCAAGCGTTTACATGCAACAATAAGACCTTCACTAGATATTATTTGTCAGACTTGTTATACAGGTTGATTGTTTTAGAGGAATCCTGTGGCTAAAGATTTATGAATTAATGCATCACATTTCTTCTTTACAAGATGTTGAAAGAGGATCTTCATGTTGTTATTAAGTAGAACAGAGAAATTAAAGAAAATCCATGACAACATGCCAGTGTCGGTTCATTGGATAATACCCAGTTAAACCAACAGCCACACATTGTTTTGTCTTTGTGGTAATAATGTTGTCATCATTACAAAATGCGTACATTCAGATAACTCTTCATCATGTCCAGTGGTTTTATGCACTGGCAGAGGAGTCTCTCGGAGCGGTGCTGGCTGTATCTGTGTCTGACCCTCTCCCTGTCAGCCTGCTACAGGAACCAGGAGGCAGCTGCAGGGTCTTGAACAGGGTGGTCCTGAAGGACTTGCAGAGGAAGAAGTAGATTAGAGGGTCCAGAAGAGAGTTTAAGGATGAGAGGAACAGCGTACTTTCCTTCAGCTGAAAAAAGAAGAGTTTGAGTTTACAGTCGAAGAGAACCCCTCGGGTCTGGCTCAAGGTGTATGGCACACGGGCAAAGTGGAACGGCACAAAGCACACAAAGAAAACAACCAGAACCAGGAACACGTTTGCATTCATTTTTCTTTTGGACTGGTTGGGTTTCCGAGTTGATGCCCCACATGGCGCTTGACATACAGTCCCTCCACTGCTGTGGGCCTTAGTGCGGGAGTAGGATCTGTACAGCTCATTGGTGATTAGAAAATAGCATACTATCACAGTCACCAGGTTGGCCCAGAAAATAACTTGACAGATATGATTTACCACCTCATGCCAGTTCAGCCCAGCCGCTGTCTTCAGGTCACTGCACTTGAAATATTGAGACGTTGGGGTCTTGCGTGTCAGGATCACATTGGGCAGACAGAGAGCCAGCAGAAAGGTCCAGATGGCTCCTGAAAGGAGTTTGCGACGGGTCAAGCGGGCCGCATTAGTCCCCCTGAAGGGCGTGAGGGTCTTTCTGCAGCGATCTATGCTGATGAGGCCGAAGAAGAGGATGCTGATATACATGGTGAGGTAGAAGAGCACCGAGGAGACCCGACACACGAACACATGCAGCCCAGTGGAAGTCACGTTGGAGTCTGATAACACCTGACGAAACACAACAGTGTAAAAGACTAAACACTCAGCGATATAAATTCAAGCCAATTTTATTCACAAATTCCAGTTCCAGTTCATAAAATCTTTGTAACGAATGACTTTTTTGGGGTTATTAATCTGAAAATGCTATCATATATCATATAACTTTATATAATTATCATATAACTTCAAAATGTATTTTTAATACACATTATTAATGAGTTGTTAACATTCTTAACTACAGACGTGATGCCTTATGATAAATTAGGTATAAAAAACAGACTTCACAACATAGCAACCAAAATGATGCTTTTATGAATGAACTATTACTAATCTATTAGAAATTGTTTAATAACCATTATTAAAGCCATTAGTTACAACTTAGTTACAATTTAAAGTTAAAATGTACTTCATAAGTTAATGGTACCATTTTAACCACACCTTGAAAGGGAAAGTGAAGGTCATGATGACATCTGCAACCACAATATTCTTCAGGTATATAATGAAATGGGACTTGGAGGGGATGCGAAAAAACACCCACACGGCCACGGTGTTGAGTAAAAGCCCCACCAGGAAGAGACAGGAGTAGAGAACAGGGAAAACCACCGTCTTCAAAACGTTGTCACGGGAACAAGTGCTGTTGGCATGGCTGTGATTGCCAGGGAACAGGGGATATGTTGTATTTCCCTCCATATTGTCTAAAAAATACAAGAGAAAGTTCTTCTTAAATTCTCAGAATTTTTAAAAACAAAACAGAAAAAAAGCCACTTGAGCTTTGAAGTTACATCTGGTACACTCATGAAAAAGTAAGCCCTACTAACAGTTATGTTCATGTTTATGTTGAGATGTGTCATAATATAAAAACTCTAAGCAATATAACATTATAAAGCATTATTTATTCAAATATATCTTGTTTCATGTCTTTATGTAAACAGTACTGATCAACATTTTAACAATACATAATTTATCTGACACAAACATCCACATGAACCTTTACTGACCTGTTAATTCACTGAAGTCCCTTCAAAATCTCAGCGCAGTTCTTTGGTCCGTCTCTCTTTTGTATGTGATACTGTGACACTGACCATCTGTCTTGTCCGGACAGTTTCAATGTTTTGTGTGGTGTGTGTGTGTGTGTGTGTCTGTGTTTGTGTGTGTAGGTTAGCGATACCCACATGAAGACTTTCTCTTTTCCTTCTCCTTTCTTTGTCCTGTCACGAGAAAAGGCTGAAGACGGCTTTTCTAGATCTATTTTAACAGGCATGAAGCAATTAATATGTAGCAGATAAACACAACGTTAAAAAAAACTCTTTATCTTCTGGGCTATTGTTGCATACATGCTTTTATGTCTTTTTGAAATAAATCATTAAAATATTTGCCCTACCATTGTTCTTTCAAAATATTCAAGCCGATATGTTTCCTCTTATTCACTTCTTCTATTTTGTTACCATTAACTTGTACTTCTGCATTGCTTTATATGGTGTCTGAATACACTTTTATATGTTTATTTTTTGTGTTCTCAGGATATATATTACACTCAAAGGCATATTTAAAGACATGTACAACCAGAGTAAAATCATTTGGTACACTAATTTGGATAATTTTGTCATTTGGTTGGTCAAACGTGCTGCATTGTAATGTGATGTGCTGTGTGTAAAAGGAACTACCACAAGTTCAGAGTTATGCAAAAAATAGTTTGTCACATGGTGAGTTATCGAAAGAAATACTCTCTTTAAATCTCTTTACAGCAAGCAAACACTCTGAACAGTTTCAAGTGACCAACGCCGGTAACGCATGAGACTTTTGATACACTACAATACAGCTTGGAAACATATGGCAGTAAAATGTTCTATTCCAAGGTGGAAAAAATATGAAACGGATTTTGGCAAACGCTGCACTGATATAAAACGTTCCCCTTGCTCCCATTAGCATTCAGATTTTGAACTTCTTGCCTTCCCAGGTCGAGCTTGTTGTAACGTTTTCTATCAAGGGGTCTCTAAAACATGGTCCACATTGTGAAACAGATTTTTTGTTCCAATTTAAAGTGGTTTCACACGCCGACCATTCTCTCTTGGAGACAGAGCTGAAGTGAAGACAAAAGCAACCTTGTGAATGATCTTGTAAAGACACACAGTGTACGTCACGTCAACTTTGAGTCATCACTGTAAGTGTAATATTACTGCTGAAATCTGCAGGGAAGTTCAAGTGATGTGTTGCCTCAGTACACCCTATCAAGTATTTCATGTTTTGAAATGTTGGGAGTTGCGGGGTACACTGCCATCAAGAAGAAAGCAATGTTTGCTTAATTATTCTCCCAAAATATTAGAGCAAGCGGCAACATAAAGATGAACAATTTTGAAATCCAGAAGGCGTTTTACTTTACTTTTGACTGTTATTACTATGTTGATGCTATGTGTGTATCATTTTAAAGAAAATATTACCAACCTGTAGGCATATTACATCATAACAGTATCAGAAATAATAGATGACCTGGAGCCAATACAAGTATTTTAATTGATATGCAAAATAAATATTATCACAGGTCTCATAATGAAGGATTCATCACATTGGGATAATATTGTACGAGTAGGGGATGCGTCACAGTAATAATCTTACAATTTTCATTGCACTGCGACAGAAGACAAATGAACTGTAAGAAAGAATACAATATTTTTTACTTCATTTAAAACAATGATAACTTTGAGTAACTCACAAGAACATTTGAATGCATTATAACATGATAATAATGCATAATAAAAAGATTAGAATGTATTACAATTATGAAGTATCATAATTCTTTCCCTAAGGCATTATAAAATGCGTTGTAGTGTGTTATCATTGTTTTAAAACATTATGAATATGTATGTGTGCCTATAACTTTAATGCCATAATGCTATGAGCAGATTATAAGTGTTATTATGAGTATTATTATAATGCATCATAGACATTGATGTCATAGATAATGTTGTGGTTCTATAACTTTTAACCACACTGTTAAACACTATTGTATTGTGTTTTTTTCATAAATGTATGACCCCCAGATCCTCTGTTTCATTGTTATTATTTTAAGAATCGAGGACCTATTTCTGCTGCTGTTGCTATCTACTTCTCTGCTCATCACATGACCCTGATGGCCTTCTGCCCTTCATTCTATTTGTTAACATGGCAATGCTGCAACTTCCTGTGTCTGGAGCAAGATTGGCAAAGTCAGCAGTATTCACTTCCTAAAGAAATGCTTACCTACATGATTAGTCTGTACCTTTGCATGCTCTTGTGGTTGTTGTCACTTGTATAGCTCAACCTATGCACTGTACGTGAGGTCGTTTTCCGATTCCTCCATATTTATATGCAGTCATGTTTCCCGCAGCTGTGATTGGCACATCTGGGTCTGATCAGAGTTGCGTCAAGCATGCACTCTCCTGGAGAGATCTTGACAGCTACACTTGCTGCTTTTTAAGTTTAGTCTATCTACGTGTTTTTCTGGTCACCTTTCTGTTTTTATACTTTACTCCCTTTCTTTTGCCTCTACGCCTAGTTGAATGTCTGGGGTTTCGGCCCAGGTCTGAGTTGAGTTGATTAGTTTTGACTGTTCCTACGTGTACCATCCGGTCCATTCTCTTGAACAAGATATCTCGGGATACTTGTAGGGAATTGTTTCAAATTTGGCACAACTGTCCATCTGGTCTCAAAGCTGAACTGGTGAGATTGCTGTGGTTAAAGGTCAAGATCATGGTGACCTCATGTACATCCCATTCTTGTGATATCTTGGGAATATTTTAAGCCAATTTTTTCCAACGCTGCACAAACATCCAAATAGAATCAAGAATGAAGCGATCAGACTTTTGATGGCCGGCGGTCAAAGGTCAAGGTCACTGTGTTCTCATGTACGGCCAAATCTCAAGAAAGCGAATTCCCAGAAATGCCTGGAGGAAATTTCTTCAACTTATGGCACATATGTCTACCTAGACTAGGTGAACTGATTGGAATTTGGTATTCAAAGGTCACTGCGACCCCACAGAACACGTAAATTACGATAAATTACCACAAATGTCTTAAAGGATAACATTATGAATTGATGACATTTTGGACAGACATGGATACAAACCGTAACTTGACTAGTTGGGGCATTCAACCGCTTGTTGGTAATCTTAGAGTTTTTATTTTAATGAATGATTTACACAAATGCATAATCAAATAGTGTGTGAATGCACAGTTGCAGACATAGGGAAAGCAGCACTATATTCACACACACAGTTATCCTCGTCAGCTCCCTCTCGGACTGACAGGAAGAAGGGAATGAGGGGAGGAAACAAAAAGCACGTAACACAAGACTTGACTGAGTTTCCATTTAAACCCCTCTAAGCCTCCCCAACACCCCCTCCTATGCTTTTCCTTCTCTGTAGATGCACTACTTTCCTCCCCTCCCAGGTCATCCCTTGACCTTTAAGTCATCAATCTTACTTTCTACCAATCCCAGAACACAAGGCTGCTTTAAGACGGCTACCAACGTTTTCTCATCCTGTGGTGATGATGAAGTTGAAAAGTGAAGGGGGAAAACTTAATGTCCTCTCTGCACGTGAGGTATTGCTTTTAGTAGCCCTGCTTTGAGCAAAGAAAGCCTGCCTTTAAGTGGCCTTTGGAGGGTCTGTTATCACAGCAGTAAGTATAAGGTTAGAGGAAATGTATCAGAAATAACCCTTGCTGTTTGAGGCCAAACATCAAGCTAATAACAGACACAGAGCCGTAACAGCTGTAGTCTGAAAAGCCTGGTTGATGCGGCTGAGCTTTGACACCTGACCTTCACAAACAATGGTCAATGGTTGATCATGTTGTCATTCTGACAGGAAGGAAGACGTAAGACAGGAAGTTCTTACCACATAGAGAGAGAGAGATAGAAAAAAAACATATCCAGGGTGGTCCTTGCTTGTGGTTTGTTTGTGACTGTCTATGTAGGAATGTTTACATGTATACATTTCCATTGGCAGGCTTTTAAATTAGCTTCTACTTGCATATTTGAAATATGTGGGCCACACTTTGTTTTGACAGTGTAGGGTTTCTTTGGCTACTGCTACTGGTGTGCTGTTCAGTCTAGATTCCAGCAGGTCTGCCTCCCATATGGTTACCCACACCGACAAATCTAAAGCAGCTCATATGGAGCTGAGGAGAGAGGTGGCTTTAACTTAAGAATAGTGAGAGCTACAGTATTTCTAGCTTTTATTGAGGATGAAACCACATTTGCTGTCATGCACCATTAGGGTATAAAGCATCATTCGACGCTGATGATAAAAATGTATTGAAATGGTCCATTTGTCCTACTGTAGCTGTTAGTTTTATTTATTTTGGAGATTTGTGAGGGCTCTACAGTGGTAGCTGCTGACAAAAGTACATTCCTTTATTTCTCATGAGCCCCATGTGTCCAGTATGGGTGTGTTGATAGTCCGCATCAAAACTGCACACACACACACACACACACACACACACACACACACACACACACACACACACACACACACACACACACACACACACACACACACACACACACACACACACACACACACGCACAAAAACATCATTGGGTCCAGTTGGCTCCTGGGCTTTAGTTTCTACCAGTGAATCATGTCCTTGATTCCATCCTGAGCTCCAGCTTGTTGCTCACATAGATGTTTTCCTAGCAACTGCTTTAGTTTAAGTATTCCTACAAATCATTGCTCATCTCTTGGGTCTAGCGTATGCATCAGTGAATGACGTACCAAACAATACCTGGCTTACACAAGTTTTAATTGTTATTATGTTTACTTAATATAAAATGTGTAATTTTGAAAAGACATTTAAGTTGCACTCATCAGTATCCAATAATCGTTATATGCAATAAAAACGTCACACATTGTGACAAAACCACAATTATCAACAATTTTAAAATTCTTCTCAGGAGTGTTTCAGTGTCTTTCAGCTTATTGTTTTGCTTTTACAACCTGGATCTTTACTATTTTGGTCTGCTCTCATCTGTGGAGTTTTTGGCTGCAGAAGGCAGCTCTGTTCACCCCAAAAAATTAGGATAAACCGACTGCACGCTACCTGCCCAGTTCCAAATGTCAGACAGACAAAGTTAGCAATTCGCTGGAGAACATAGTAGAGCATTTAGCAGCTAAAGAGCCAGATATTTCCCTCAGGAATTGGTGGAGACCAAAACAGAGCATTGGACAAACATTGGACTTACATTTGTGAGATGGATAAAAACACAATTTCAAATGAATGCTAATGTTGATATGTGTCTTTTGGATGTGTAACTAGGCAACTGTTTCAGAACAAATTCACCGTATCAAACTTAATAACATGAGCATATTTGTGTAGGCAGCTTTTTATGCTATAGGTGGCAAAATAATCTGTTAACGCAGGTAAATAAATCTGTAACAGTGTGACAATCATCATAGTAATTTGTGTGCATACTCACAAAAATTTCCCCTCACCTCATAGCTACTCTACACAGTTGTGAAGCAGTGAGATATCAGCTTGGTAATAAGGAAAAACTCTGCATCTGCACCTGCCTGTAAAACCAAAGTGGGATCTCTGGCACCTGTCAGCATTCCTCTTTTAAATTCTCATCCAGGGTGTTGATATTTGTCTGATACTTCCTCGCCCTGCTGCACGAGAAAGCAGGATGCAGAGCTGTGGCATGCGAATTAGAAAAAAAGGGGGACAACAGATACCTTTGAGAGGATGGCCAGTCTGGGATACCACACATATTTGACAGGGTGTCTCTGTGTGCTCTGCACAGACCTGTGTGCACATAGAGGGCAGTATATAGGCCAAGGGACAGGGCAGAAAGTGTCCGCTTCTGTGGTTGACCACAATGGTGGGGTATACATTTGTAAAAAGGTCAATGTCATGTACAAACTAGAAAAAAGGCAATAATGTTGATGCAAATTTCCTAAACATAAAACCTCCTTGCTTAATGGGCAACTAAGGCCCATGCCCTGCTACCTGAATTCTAAAGAGCCCTAACACATTTCTGACATGCTGGGATGTGTGTCGTCTGAAACAAAAATATCCTAAACTTTCTCTGGACGCAAAATGTCAGAATACGTAGAATGAAAACTGCTCAAGGGAATAGCTAGAGGAGCTTTTATGAGCCAAGTAGCAAACATGACTTTAGTAGCAACCAGTGAACCCAAAGCAATGATGATGGTCTGTTTTTCCTATGATGTTATCGTTGTATTGGACGTTGCTAGGTGCCATGAAGACATTTATGTAGTGCAGACAAGCTGCAGGTGGTCTAAATGATAATAATTTATTGTAATTTAAAGCACAATAAATACTTAGGTTACATATTCTTAACAATAATGGAAATACATTTCTATAAGAATGTCTCTCTAGAGAGCAAGCATATAGGATGAGAAGGCTTTTTCTATTGAGAGGTGTCAGTCTCCTAAACAGGTGTTTAGTGTCTTCAGACGTGTTGCACCTCCTCCTCATTGCATCTAAATTACACATTGGCTTTACTTCAGAGAAGGAAATTCATTTTCCAGAAGCACAGTAGAAGTGCTGACAGATAAAGTGTCAGAGTAAAGGAATGCTATTCGTGAACTCTTCACTTGGTCTTCTTGCACTGGAAACAATGAGATTTAAAAAGAAAATATTGGAAACTAGTCAAACAGGAGAAAAACAGACAACCTCATTCCCACAACCAGGGGCACAGGGAGGAATATGAAATCCTCGTCACAATAAAGATGTGGACCTCACTGAAAGCTAATGTGGTGATGTTAAAGCTAAATGACATTAATGTAAAATTACCCAGTGATGTTCTGCCCCTAGACGTTTCTTTACCCTTAAGGGCCTTCTGACTTTTGTCATTGGCACTTGTTATGTGACATACATCCTTATTAATTCATCACTGAACTTGAAAAGTTTCCTGGAAAAGCTAAACCTGTCAGACCGGAACATCAACCTCTGCTGTAAAGTAGCAGTGCCACATTGTTGTTGCAGCCTAATTGGGTGAGCTGGCTTGTTTAAAAGCTTTTCTGCCCTTTGGGACTCAATAATTTAGAAGTGCTTTGATGTTTTTAGTTTGGTGTTTGTGTAACTGAAGTGAGGAAAGTTAGGTATACGGCAGTGGGCTCCACCAGTCCACCTAGTTATTCTCCAGGGACCAAAGAACCTCATCTGCACTTTATCAAATCGAAGAACCCCCGCTGACATACTTCCACTGCCCTGAGGACAGAGACTGAGGTTATATGGTCTCATCAAGAAGTGTACCCAAAGCCTTGAAAAATACATGTGTGCCCTGTTGTATAATTGTTCTTATTATATTTATAAGAACCCTCTTACATTTGGGTTGCAGTATCAACTTATAAAAAAGCTTTGGGCAATTTATGGATAAAGTCAGTTGATTTATGAGTGCACCTTTGCCCCTTTACTTGGCTCTTATACCTGGCTTATAGTGCTTAAAGGCTCACTTTTAACACTTCCAGGCCATATCTGAGGAAAAGGAAAGGCCCTGAGAGCTTTCATATACAGAGTCCCGCTGTAAATCTACTATTGCTTTAAATGCAATCGCAGGAGAAAGACGACAACCTGCTACTTTCCTTTCCCCTACTAATGGCCAACTTATCGGCTCCCGCAAGCAGTCCTTTCCTGAGAAGCACTGGTCCGAGAAAACTAGACCCACTATCACAGGATGACAGATCCTACCGAGAGAGAAGTGCAAATATGAATCTGTCTTACTTGTGGCTACAAGGTGGATGTGTGGATTCTGCAATGCTGGTGTGAAATTCCAGCGTGCCACGGGTACTAAGAGAGAGGGCGATCTACTGTATGTACAAGCGTGTGTTTGCATCCACACGGCCGTGTGTAATGGAAAGAGACCCTTTGGTTGTTTGAAAAGACTTTCCCACCTTTAGGTTTGGATAACAGCAAAAATGAAGCAAGTGCTCGACTTCATTCTCCTGAGGACTTTACTTGTTGGCAAGTTTGCAGCATCAAAGAAATAAGACAGACTCTCTGAACTAACAGAGAAGTACTGTCTCAGACTGCTGTTGGTAGGCTTCCAGCAGTCCTCTCTTGAGATCTCAGTTTCCATGTTCAGGCTGCTAGCATTCTAGTTTAAGTATGGAATTCATACCACAGACCAAAATATGTCTCACCCTTCCCTGGTTTCCCTCGTCTACCGACTCTGTGGCCTTCCTTTACAATTTTTTTGTCACTCAGCTCTAAGTTTTCTCTTTTTTTCAACTGTCTGTCATTGCTCATATGACAACACACATTGCACATCTAGCTTCATAAGTAGGTAAGGATTCTTTAATAAGTGAGACAATATATAATAATATGCAAGTTACCTTTGATGACAAAAAAAAAGATATATGTACCCAGCAATTTCTTCTTAAAATGTGCAATGTTTTTATGTTATGTCAGTGTTGGGGAAACACTGACATCATTTTACCTTTTAATATTGATATGGCGAACGTAATAGCATTCATTTGGAGACATGTTTCTAGCCACCTGGCAAAGTTATGTCCATACTCACTATCTTTTCACATCTATTTTTGTCCTGGTAGTTTTTCAGCCAATATTAGCTTACAATTGATACATCAGTATGTTTTAATATGTGTGTATATTAAACAAAATAACTATTTCCTGATGTATTGTATAGGAACTCCGAAACATTATCAGTTTTGACCTGAATAATCCAGTATCACATTGAGAACTCATACTCACTGAAATATAAAGGGCTTTGCTGTATAAAGTGCATATCTGAGATAAAACCCCTGGAACACTTAACACATTAAATGCTAGACAGGGAAATAGTCATGAGACTTCTCTTACAGCAGATAAAAAAGCCAGTAGAAATACTGACATATTGAGTTACTAAACAGATCTGGTCTCCCATTGGTCCCTTGAGTGCAGATGGACATCCTTGATGCTGGATGGAAACATGGGGAATACTAAAGTCAGAATAGCTGGTTGAACAAAGCATCTATTGTTAAATATTCCCTGCAGTTTGGGCATAATTTAGAGACTATGTTGAGGCAAAGATTGTCTTGATGGTCTGATAATGAGTACTAAGTTGGCTGTTGAATCTAGAGAAAAAGGTAGAGGGATATAAATGTGAAAAATCTATTGGACTGTGAGTCCCTTATGAAGGTGGACTGAGGGGTAGTGATCTCCCAGCAGTATGTCATTTGATTTATTGTAGATCTGGTAAAAGAGTGGCCATACTTTATCTAACTCATCTGGTGTAAAAAAAGTTTTTGTTTATTCATCTTGTGAAATAGTTATAGTTGTGCAGCTCTCCATGTTGAGATTTATCACTTTAACAGCTGTAACCAGAATTTGGATTCAGAGGTACAGTCTATTTGACCTGGTAAAGATTAAATTCACACAAACACAAAAAGCAAAACTACTAATTTCAATAGCTTATTAAACCATATTTTAAATGGTACCTGTTAGACTTCCACTCTTTTCCTTTAAAAGTCCAAGAAGAATGGAGCAAATGTGGAAATCACATAAATCCTCATAAATATCCAAGTCACCAAACATGAACTCTAGCGTAAACCAGAACTGAACAAATAAACTCTTCACCATCCACAGAAGGCACATGGAGCGAATGACAAACCGTCTTTCACATTGAAGAGCCACATATAAAAACGTGTACACGTGTAAATGAAGTTTAAATCAGGTAGCAAGTAACCTGCATTCCAAAGTTTATGAGAGACAATTCCCTCTTTCCTCATAGTCTGGGCCATAACACTTTGCTTTAGACTGGCTCTAAACTTTGGAAAAAATTGTATTTTCTCTGAGATCTCAAATGATTTACTGGAATTTACACACTTCTCTTTTGTGAGTCTCCTGCTAAATATGCAGCTGATAGTTTATTGGAAGGCACTATAAATACTTTGATATCTCTTAATGAAATACTTTTTTTACAATGGCCCATAGCCAATTAGAAACAATATTCAGATAATTAATTTAAAGTATCTACATAAATCACATAGAATGTGGTTCATTTAAAACTGTAACTCTATATCAACCTATAATGTATTCTCATGACACACAATCAATTCCTTTATTTGATCTAATTTTCTGTTTTCTCAGAGTCAGTATTATTTATGAGGCCTTGCAAAAAGGAAGTTTTAGCCTAATTGAAATGTGCATCATTATATAGGCGTTATACAATTGGTGCAATTTACTGAGAAATTGGTTCCAGTTGTTGCCCTTAAGGCATAGGGGTGTATTTGTCTTAATGAATGCCCTTAAAATTGACTTTAGACTTTAGTGGTTAGAGAGTCATCATTGCTCCAGTATATAGTAGACCATTTCACTCTTTATTATTTCACAATACATTCATTATTTAAGTTGCATGTAATGTTTTTATGTCTTTTCTGAAAATATTACTTCTAATCAATTATATACAGATTATATGTCTCTGTTCCCCTTTTCTGTCTCAAAATCCCCCTCTGTTTAATTTGCAGGGCGGCAGTAAAGTCAGCACTCAATCACAAACAAAAATCAAAGGCTCCCCTGTGGGTCCTGCACATTGAAGACCTGGGGTAAGAGATATTTTCACAGCTGGAGAGTTAAAACTGTGTGTGTCTGGAAGATTTCTACTGCAGCCAGAGCCCAAACCTCCTCCTGTAGTGTGAGGTACAACTGGATAATCCTGGCCTTCATTTCAACAGCATTATAACAGCCAGTTTTGTGTATTTTTAACAGGGACGTTTCATATATATATGATGCATGTCTTATTTTAAAATATTTTGCTGTATCAAATAGTACAATAAGAACATTAAAAAGTCATGAACCATGTTTTTTTTATTTCATTTTGTCTCCCCTACTTTGATAAAGTAGATACTACAAATAGATATACATATACTGTATTATTACAGATAAGCATAATGTATAACATTACTGTAAATTCTTGTGTACAACACAATAGATTGATAGTGTGTTTCTGACCAATGAACTGCACTGCAAATAAACATAAAATAATCTGCTTTTAACTGTAATCTAAATAAAAAAAGTTTAATAAAGGCATCAGATGTGATAAAAGCAATGTACTGTCCATGCAGCTATGTATCCAGTGTATAACAAGCCTCATGTATTTTCTTTGTCAAATCAACTTTTTTTCACTGTGAAATTTAATATATTGCTCATGAAAAACATTTTACTACCTATTCTGCCTGGTGTTTTTTTTTTCATTAACTCTTTAATGACAAAGCAATGTGTTATGAAGGCAACAACTTCTGGCCAATGTAAAAGGGAATTAAACCCCTCTTGGGAGCCTTTTCTATCTTTATTATAATCTGTTACACAATTAATTCTCTTTCTCTGAAAGTGCTGTAATACTATACCTATATGTGGCCTGCAATGCCTGCTCAGAGAAATTACTTTAAATTTGACTCCATGCACTGGTGCTTTGGCTCCCATGAGAACCACCCTAAATGAGAACCACCTATGAATTTCCAGACCCCAAAATTTCCAAAGTTACAATAACAACTTTCTTGCCCCAGGCTTGGTTTTCCATTTAAGAAAAAATGTCTGTTTCCTTTTTCTTGTGCTTTGTTTGTTTTTCATATCCCCATATGTCATTTTTAAAATAATATTCCACAAGCCGTGCAATTCCACATGTGAGAAAACATGCACTGTACCTCACAAACACAAGCGACTGAGTGTCTGTTGATGTTTACATTCGGATATGCCACCGTGCCTTTTTCTCACAATATATGTATATATGTGATCTTTGAGTCTGTACCCAGGAGGCTCTTGGCCAGGCACTTGTATGTGCCAGTGTCTGAGGATTTGGGCCTCTGAATGATAAGTGTGCCCTGAGGGTGGAGCAGTTCGCTACCCATTGGCCGGCCCTGTTCTGCTGCTGACAGAACTGAACGATCGGGCATCTCCCAGATGATCTCAGGCTTGGGAATCCCAGTGGCGGCACAGTTGAGCTGGATAGGTTTCCCAGTCACTGCCCTTACACTGGGAGGTGGCCCTGATGTGATCCGTGGAGGGTAGGCAACGATAATAACAGGGACAGCGAGCACAGCCGCTCCAGCATCGCTTTGAGCCCTGCAAATGTAGTTCCCTCTATCGTGGAGAGTTGTATCCTGAACAATCAATGTACCATTCTCTAGTAACTGGTAGCGTCCGAGGACTTGAGGCCGAGTAAGAGTGTGGCCACCCGGAATAGTCCAGTGGATTTTAGGTCTGGGACTCCCATCAGATAAACAATGAAGGAAAAGAGGTTCTCCAGATACACTGCGTATTATGCCCCTAGGCCTTGTCAAAATGTAAGGCTTCTGACCAACATCCAAAATGATTAGCTTCTCTATGTAACCAATTAAATTCTTGGCACCACAACGGTACTTCCCAGCATCTTCTCTGCCAGCGTTGTAGATGACTAAAGTCCCATTTTTGACTAGGTGGTGATCACCAGTAAACCGTGTTCCATTAGGCAAAGTCCAAGTGATCTCTGGCGTTGGGTATCCATCAGCAGAGCAGTTTAGAACTGTGGTTTTCCCAATCTGAGACACTATACGTTCGTTGAAAGGGTTCCTGAAGATTGGCCTCCTGAGTTTACTGCTCACCTCCAGCTGCACTACCATAACCGCCTCTCCTCCATCATTCCTTGCCATGCAGATGAACTCAGCTGTATCAGTCGGCCGCACGTTACGAATCTCTAATGTCCCATTATGGTGGACATTAATCCTGCTACCATAGTATGGTGCTGTCAAAAAGATGTTATCAGGCATAATCCAAGTGATTCCAGGCGTGGGATCACCCTCAGCCCTACAGTCTATTAATTTCCTGGAGTATTTAGCAGCTACATCTTTGATTACAGTTCTATTTTGCCGGTAGCCATTGATCACTGGTGGATTCCCTTCTATATCGAGCTTGTAGACTTTTCTGTTTTCTCCAGCAGGGTTTCGAGCAATACAAACGTACTCCCCAGCATCGATAAGCTTCACATCCCTGATATCCAGGGAGCCATTGACGTGCATTAGGTACCGTTCATTAGATGCTGCAATGACATCGTTGGTGGGCAGCATCCACAGGATCTTGGGTTTGGGCTCCCCAAGTGCTTCACAGTCAAAGCGGACGTTCCCTCCAGGCTTCACCCTGGCATATGTCTGGCTGGTTGGACGTATCTTGGCGGCAGCGGTCACCACAGTGATATGAAAATGCATCTCATCCTTGCCCACCTGGTTCTCAGCATAGCAGGTGTAGTCTCCTTCCTCTGACATACCAACCTGGAGAAACATAAAACAATCACGTAAATTGTTTGAAAAGGTTTTTATGTTTCATTAAGGAAAATCACATGCCATTGCATACCTGGTTTAGGTAGAGAGTTCCATTGTCAAAAAGTGTATAGCGCCGTGCTCGTCCTCCTCCACTGCTGGCATCAGACTGAAGAGCGCTGTTGACCACTGTACCGTCTGGTAATCCCCAGGATATCTCTGGCTTTGGTGCTCCCGAAGCTTTGCAGTCAACCTTAAAGTCATTACCGTAGGGTATCTGCTTCTTTCCATAGAGCTTTGGCTCTATCTTGGCTGGTTTCATTGACACACTGACCTTCATGAGTTGGAGATCATCACCAATTTTGTTTCGTGCCACACAGAGATAGTCTCCGGCATCTTTATCACTCACAATGCTAACAATGAGAGTGCCATTATCCAGGACCTGAATTCTGCTGCCCATCCTGCAAAGATACATGACAGGAAATTAAAGATACTAAGGATTTGGAGAGGACAGAATAAAGCCTGATCAAAAACAAGTGAGCACTATTCACCATAGTGCATGAAAAGGACAAATCACATACATATTGTCAGTTTATGAGTCTCTTAATTGTCAAACAACTGTTATTTAGAGAATTCTGCAAATACTTTCATTCCTGGGCTATCCTTTTTGAAAGCTTTGCTACCACTTAATAGTAGTATTCAAAAAGTTCAAATAGTAGTATCTCTGTTTGTGTATTGTTACTAACGTATCTTACAAAAATAATGGCCTGATGGCAAGAATTTTGCTGTCACACATCACAGTCATATCCATAATAACAGAAAATGTTGTACATGTTACTGCATAAAAATAGAGCTTGTTTATCAAAATAATTCACAAGGGAGGATCCTCCCTGACCCCTTTACAGTCGGATAAGTATCCATTTTCTTTTTATCATGTATTGCTCTGCTGGTCCAACATGGCATCCACATCTTGGCAGCGTAGCAGAAAATATCTGTTTTACATTTCCTTGGCTGTAGTACAGGTAAGCTGCATTTTCATTGACCTACTTTGACGGTTAATGACTTTACTGTTGCTTCCAGATCAGGGAACCATTTAGAAGCATATTTGCTATTATGTTTATGCTGGGCCAGTTTATGGAATTCAAATGCCCGCCCACGGATTAATTTCTGCTGCCAGGTCTGCATTACTGCTACTGATTTAGACATTTTTACCTGTGCCACTGGTCCACTACAGCCTTAGAGGGCAGCCTCCAGATGATCCTTGGCTCAGGGTCTCCTGTAGCTGAACAGTTTAGTCTCAGCTGGTCCTCGAAGACCAACGCTGTTAAGCGCTTTGATGTCTCCACTATTTGAGGTGCAGACTCTTGCCTCTCTACTGTCAGAGTAACAACCCTTCTCTCTGAACCAGTCGAGCTGGTAGCAATACATTCATATTTGCCACTGTCTTCTTGAGTGACATCCTCAATGTGGAGGGTTCCATTCCCATACACTGATATCCTTGTGTCACTGGGAGGCCTGTTATATCGTACCATTGACCCATCATCGAGAACCCAGTGAATAGTAGGCTGAGGGCTGCCTTGGCCTGTGCAGGGAAGCCACAAGTTTTGGCTTAAACCCACTTTAACCTGCTGCCGTTTCTCCTCCACGATACCTGGGGGAGCTGCCACCACCTGCAGTCGGACTGTAGCAGTATCGGCTCCAGCTGGATTACTGGCAATGCATTTGTAATGACCTCTGTCATAAACAGACACCTGCTCAATGACCAGAGTCCCCTCAGCAGATACTGATACCCTTCCCTTCTCAGTGTTTTGAGCCTTGACCTGGGTTCGGTTGGCCAGGATCCAGGATATCATGGGTGTCGGCCGACCTTCTGCTTTACATGTCATCTCAACATTGTTTCCTTCATGAGACTTTATATCACGCATTTTTGGCTCCAGGATGCGTGAAGTGTAGGCCACCACAGAGAGAGTGACAAGAAGTTTATCTGATCCATGATCATTCTCAGCTAGACAGAGGTACTGCCCACGGTCCTTAATGTTGGCATTCTGAATCGAAAGTGTGCCATTGCTCAACACCTCAAACTTTCCCATCCTCCCCTTAATGGTAACAGTGGTACCTGAGGGAGAAAGAAAGGTAATTTCCTTTGAAAAATATCAAAATAACTACAAAAATATCAACTGTCATGTTACTTACTAAAAACCATTTAGTTATTTGTGATTTTATTACCATCTGTGTTGTTTCTTTTGTTCATTTTGCTGTTTTCTCATTGTTGTTATATCTGCCAGGATTGGTTGCATATCTGTGTGCGTGAGTGTGTGTGTGTGTGTGTGTGTGTGTGTGTGTGTGTGTGTGTGTGTGTGTGTGTGTGTGTGTGTGTGTCATTGATTCAGTGTACATCTCTGTGTCTGTCCACAGCTAATCTAACATTCTGCTGAAACAAACTGCATAATATTTTGGGTGGCCAGTTATGGCTGCATGTTTGATGACCTCTTGTGGTTGCTGTGACAACACCTTTTATTGCTTAATTTATACTGCCATTGACTACCTGCCGACCCCTGACTCACTACTCTAACTTGGCATCCGGCCAGTATGGGCTGCTACTGATAACAAAGCTTTTAATGTTTTGGACATTGTTTCTGGCTAAAAGCTTACAGATAACAGAACTCCAAGTGCACATACTGCTGAGTACCTCTCAGTTGCTGTTCTGCAGCCAGAGACACAGTGGAGGAAAACAGTTTGCACACTTTTATTGTTTTGGACGGCTTGTTTGGCTAACAGCTAACAGCTAACTAAGTACACATACTTTTGGCTTAGCCAATTGTTGGTTGTATTCATTTAATCACATAATACATCACCGGTTGATGCAGATACACCTGGCGAAGATCTAAACTCTAGTCAGTGAACCTTTCTAGTTGTTTGTGTTGTTACTATGTTATTAAACACACACAATAAATGATTAAAGTTTATAATAACTCAGAAGAGTAAACAAAATAGCTCTAAGACAATGTCACAACGACATACAGTATTTCAGAACCTCTTTGTTAAATTAAAATCTGAAAAAACATAACAGTTGCCTCCCTGAAATTTCATTAACTTTACATAATCATTCCTATATTTTAATATAAAATGAAAAGATGCATTTTTCACAATGCTTTTGGGTTGTCTTTGTTTAGTTTTTCTAAATGATAAAAAAATTAAAAATGTTTTTTTACCTGTGGTTGATGAGAAGCGCTTCCAGGTTATAGCTGGCTGAGGGTTTCCAACAGCCTCACATGGCAGGAAAGCATCTGAGTTGGATAACACGGTGAAGCTGGCTGCATTGCCCCCAACTATCTTTGGTTTGCTTGTCATGGCCTTTGTGGTGAGTTCAAAGCCAGCAGTATTGGCACTTGTAGCTTCATTGCCAGCCTCATGGTTATATACACTAGAGATGGCATTGTGTGTGCCTATGTTGTTGTATGGGGCAGCGGTGTTGGTGTATCCCTGCACAGCTGTAACCATAGTCACTGTGTCAAGGCCTTTATCTGCACTGTCTGTGGCACCACTTATCTGCACAGTAGGTCTGATTCTCCTCACTGGTGGCCTACGAGTGGTGTGATCAGTGTTCCTCTGTGTTGGCGGTCTTATGTTGCTGTGGACTTTAGTCCGAGCTGTTTGGTAAGGCCCTTTTTTGGTGGTTGGCATGAATGTGGTGGTGGGGTAAAATGTGGTTGAAGAGATCAACGGTGTCTTGGTTGTGGCATAGGCTGGTAAACCGCTAGATGGGCTCCAGTCAAATTCCTCATTTATGTCAGTCTCCTCCTGTGACGTTTGGTCAGTGGCAACAACTATTGGAGTTCTGTCCTCTTGCCTAGATGATGTGTAAAGGGGCTTGTAGAGTAAAACAGTCCTTTGTGGTAGTGTGGTTATCGCCATTGTAGTTTCCATAGTTGTGGTTGAAGCCTCAGTTGTGGTAGCAGGCCGTAATCTATTGATTGCAGGTTTCTTGAAGGGTCTCCTGCCTCGTAAGGGCCTCCTTCTCCGCCCTTGTCGTCCTCTTGACCCATCAGGCCTCTGTCTGATTACCAACCAATTATCAGGTAGTCTCCCAGACCCAGATGATAAATCTTCATCTGGATTTTCAATTGAATGTGGTTTGACAGTAGGTGGGGAAGGTAGAGTCTGTGATTCTGGTGGTGTTTCAGCAGTGGTGGCAGACTTGGAGTAATAGGATGGGCTGCTCGTAGCTAATTGGTGAAAGCTGGGTCGCAGTGTTGTGAACTCAAAATCTGCAGAGGAAAAATATCCATTGTCATCATCTAATGAACCCTCTTTGCTCCCTGTGTGCCTCGATGGGGACAGAGTCTCAGGTTCAGAAAGTGAGTTTGCGGTGATGGTGGGCATAGCTGTCTTGGTGGTGGTTGGGGTCATTGTTGTTGGAGGGGTGGTGGTGATGGTGGGCTCCCTCAGCCTGCCTGGTATCTTTTCTTTATCTCTGCCACCAAACAGCCTATTCCATGGAATTCTTTCCCTAATAACCTTAGAGACGGTTGTAGTTGTGGTTGTGGTCGAGATTGATGGTTCTTTAGTTGTGGTCAAAAGTGGATCAATGGTAGGGTCAAACTCAGGGGCATCAGCAGAAGTTATGTAGCCACTGGAAACATCTTGCCTTGACTCTGTATGGGTGAAGGCGGCAGTTGAAGTGATGTAATATGTTGTGGTAGAAGTTGCAGTATTTGGTGTAGAGGCAGGTCTCTCTGTTTTGTGTAAAGATGAACTGGAGTAAGCTGTTGGTTTGACTGGCTGCAGATCAGTAGTTGCTGTCTTCTTTTTGTCTTCACCCCAGTCACAGTCTGAGGGGAAAAATGAGAAAAAAAGGAAAAAGGAAGCTCAGATGTACAAAAATATCATATAAGGTAGCACAAACTAAACAATGAAGCAACCAACCAAATTAGCAATGGATCTATTTGCTTACAAGACAAACTGGCTTACCTGTGGTCAGTTCAATTCTATAAGGCACCGTGGCATTCCCTTCCTTCTTTGATGAGGGCTGTTTAAGTTTATTGATGAAGGACTGTATGTCAGTGATCCTGTTGGGTTTAATGATTCTCCTGCGGCCTTGGAAGGTTCTCCTTCGGCCCCCTCCTCTGCTGTTTTTTCCCGGGATAATATGGATCTGCTGCTGGGAGATAATAGTCGATCCTGCAGGCAGACGTGGGGATTTGATTGTTTGGGTAGTGTGGAAGGTTATCTCATCTCGTTTTCTCTCTGTGGTGGTGACAGCTGTGAATGTGGTCTGGCTTTCTGAGTCTGTGGATGTGTGAACAACTAGCTCCACTGGGCTTGGGCCATCCCTCATTGGAGTGACATGGGGGTCCGTGGGAAATGATAGCGCCACCCCAGTGGACGTCTCTGGCTCTGCAGGTTGTTCTCCCGAGAACTGGAGCTGAGTTTCTTGTGATGTGTCTGTCACAGTAAGCTGGAGAGTGACTGGGCGACTGTTTGAGCCTGGCTTGGTAGTTCTTTCCAGCGCATAAAAATCTGTGGTCTCATCAAAACTAGAGAGGCCTGCGTTGCGTGAAATTGTGTGGTATGGTGTTACTGCATCACTTTGACTTTCCTTCCTTTCTGTTGGATGGTGTGTGAATGTGGACATTATTGGTGTTGAATCTGATTGCATAAATGACCCTGGTGTATATGGGTTTTCTGTCACTTTACTGAATTCAAAAAGTTTTCCGAATGTGGTTTCAAAGCCAACAGTTTGATCTGCCCCTGTTGTTGCTACGTTACTACCATGACCTGTCTGTGTGGTTGTTATAGTTTCAGGCTGCCTGTTCTCTTGTTTGAATAGTCTACCTTTTTGTAGATTGTCTGTTGTTGGTTTGACTATTATTGGCACAATGTGATGATCTTCAGGATGATCCTCACCAGAGCCGATTTCACTATCACCAGAAAGACCAGTGTTTGAGTGTTGATATTTTCCCCCCTCTTTCTCTGTGCCAGTCCTTATTCTTGATCCATCTTGAGCCTTTTTCATAAATTCAGCAAACCGCAGTGGGTCCACTTTCCTGGAAGCTTTATCAAACACCCTATTACTCCAGATGCGTCTGTTGGTGATTGGCCCCCTCCTTCTGTGTCCAAGTCTACCTCCAGCACCACCTCTACCCTGCGACCCGAGTCTGGGGTAAGGTCGATCCGAGGTGATGGTCCTAGATTCCTGTCTAGTTCTGTCAGAGAGGGTGACTGTCTTTTCAGTCAAGCTAGGTTCAAAATTGTCTTCCATTTCTACCCCTGATCCCTCACTGTCCAAATCTGTCACCTTCTCAGGTGTTTCGCCAGTCACTGTCACCTGAGACACAAGCAGATCGACTCCCAGGTAATTAGAGACCAAACACCTATAAAATCCTCTGTCCCTCGCTGTGAGACCCTGAATCAGCAACGTTCCATTCTCAAACACTTTCCTTTTCCCACGAGACTTGTCCAGTATAGAATGGTCAGGGAGTACCCACTGGATTGAGACCTCAGGACTTCCTGTGGCGCTACAATCAAAAAACAGATTTTCATCTAGTGGCTTTGAGAGTTGGACACCGTTGACTTCAGCTTCTTCCACATCAGGTGACAGGACTGTCACTCGAAAGGCAAGGATATCTGCATCCAGGTAGTTTGTGGTGATGCACCGGTAGAGACCAGTGTCTGAAGCATCCGCACCCCGTAAAGTGAGCTTCCCTTCAGCAGTGATTATTAGCCTCCTGTCCTCACTGGAGTAAGGAGCTCTGACCTTACTTCCATCTGGTAAAATCCACTCCAACAAAGGCTTTGGCTCACCCCGGATTTGACAGCTCAATTGCACCACACCACCTGTGTTAAAAATAAAATAAACATTTTATTACAGAAATTCTTGTCTTGTTAAGAGTTTAATTATAGGTACATGTAAACTGAAGTGAAGGTAAAATCAGCAATTAAGCCTTGATCTCTAATTCCTACCTGTAAGTACAGTGTGCTCAGTCTTGGTCTGATTATCGCGCTTGATCATCGTCCAGGAATAGCGACCTCTCTTAGGTGATGTGTTTTCCAAACGTAGGTTGACCACAGACTGGTACTTAATGTGCAGAGTAGAGAAAGTGGTAGTAGTGCGGTCAAGCTGGAAGCTTATCTCTCCCTGCATTAACCATTCAGGGGAGGCTTTAATCTCAGCCTCAATGTTTGTGTGAATTCCTTCCTCTCCTTCCTTTGTTTTTATCTGACTATACCTGTAAACCATTTCTGGGCTTCTAGACAGCATTAAGCCTCTTTCAAGTGTCATGGGAGAGTCACTGTAGGTGGCCAAGATCTGCCACAGCTGATGTATGTGCTCATGGTCAATATTACACACCAAATATGTAGTTATGCCAGAGGTTAGCACAGTAACATTGTTTCCCTCCTCCTTCTCCAAGGTTTGTGTAAGGTTTTCAAAAGAAGACGGCCTCTGGACAGTGCAGGATAGACTGGCATCACTGTGAAACTGGTCAGTCAGTTTAATTTCTATCGATCCTAAAGGGGCAATGAAGTCCTTAGGGGAAACTGGGGTAAAGTCGCCCTCATCCAGGCTGATGTTTTTCTGCTTTAGATGGGGTTGGATCCAGGGTTTGATACATGTGAAGGCATCACCGGAGAGGAGGGATAGAGGTTTCTTTTGGTAAGGGGCAGGGGTTTCACAAACAGGACACAGCTGGCCCCTCGGATATCGCCTGTCTCGCTTGCATTTCAGCACACCTGGAAACATTTAAACCAAGTGGTGTAGAGTTCAGTTGGTTGCATGTAAGAAAAGAGCATTTACAATTTCCACATTACGGGCCAGCCAAACCAAAACAGATCAGTAAAACCTGTGAACCAGAAAATATCATCGTCATCCAGAACTGTAATTTATGAGTTGTCTTTTACATTAGCCAAGTCATGAATGGAAGGTATAACTTTTGTTCTTCTGTGTCTCTAGTGTTTTCTGTAGCCCTCAAGATGAGAAGATTCCTGCCTCCAGTGATGTCTCTGCAAAGATTTGTATGTTTCCCTCATTGGGCATGCCTTTCTTGCTTTGGATTCAAATCCAAGCACTATTACCTCACAGGAGAAAAACATACCACTTAAGTACATTCCCCTTTCAAAGTACTATTACAGTTACCGACCAGTTACCAGATGTGTCGTATTAAAGCTTCTAACAAATGCAGCATTTATTTGCATGTACGCACACAAAAATGTTTATATTGAGAAATGGGTGGTTCTCTCACACACACTCCTCACCTGCGTTCCTCTGTGCCCACACTGAGAACCACTTCATACGACAATCACAGGTCCATGGGTTGCCATGAAGGAAGAGGTTCTCCAACTGGCTGCAGCCTGAGAAGATATCTTCAGGCAGAATGGTGAGAAGGTTTTCCGACAGGTGGATGTTTCTCACGGAGGACACCTTGAATACCTGGCTGTGTCTCAGTGTTATGAATGTGTCTGGGTGGAGCTGCTGGAGGTGGTTACCCTCCAGGTGGACCAGCTGTAGTTTGGTTAGACCGTAGAAAGCCTCTGGGCTGATGAACTCAATGTTGTTGTGGTCCATGTGGAGTCTCAGCAGATTGTCCAAGCCTTTGAATGTCTCTTTCTCGATTTCCTTTACTTTATTAAAGGACATCTTCAGGACCTGTGAGAAAGTGATTGAGAAGTTGGAGATGTTTTCAAAAGACTGTTGACTTGGGATTCTCAAAAATGATTTACTATATATTATTATAACACCAAACCTCGCATCATTTATACCATAAAATGTTGACAGGAGAATCATTTGAAAATGTTACTGGGATAAAATGCAACCCATTATTAAAGTCCACAATAATGCTCTCTTTGTGAAGCTTGTGGTGTTCGATTTATATGAGGATTGTGCAAGACAGAAGTAGAAGTAGCTCCAAAATTTTTGTAGCTTGTGGTGCTGATCTACCGTGATTGCTGTTATACTGTACTAATGTTTTGTCCATCAGTAAATGTTCAGTTATTTGAACATCAAATATCAGTGGAAGTAGAATTGCACATTTGTGTGTCATGCATGTGCAAGTATTGAACTGAACCATTGTGTACTCTATACGCTTTTGATATTCCCGTACAGGAAACTTAACAAAAGAGAGGCTGAAGTTTGGTTATAAGAGACAGACAAATACATGATTTTACCTGTAAGGACTTGAGGTCTTGGAAGGCTCTGTCGTAAATACTGTGGATGGTGTTGCTATGCAGCATCAACAACTCTAAATTCTCAAGTCCTGAAAGATCATTTTCTCTCAAGACAGTAATACTGTTGTACCTAAAGGCAGAGAAATAAAAAACAGACTTCAGTTTATCAGATCAAGTGTACCAGATACTATTTTATGGATTTTAAAAAAAATCTAGAGCACATTTAGATCCCTGTACACCGAAACAAGTGTTCCAGATTAGACCTCTGCTCAGGTTGAATATGAGAGAGCTATGCTGGTATATGACTGATGATGACAGGTGATGACACCTTAATGGATGTTCTTACACGAAACATTCACAACTTTAAGCTGTTCAGCCCTAACAGGTGAAAATGTTTGGGGGAACTCAACTAAGGGCATTCTATAAATGCAAATACATACAATCATGAGAGGTGAACAGTTGTGTATAACCTTTAATATTGGGTATCAGTGTGGGTTTTTACACTTGTTAATATTTAGTACTTTACTCTATTTATTAATCTTTTTTTCTGTATAAGGATCCATCATAACCAGTATCCAACTAGTAATTATGATAGTGTGTTAATTAAAAGTGCCTCTAAGAGGATTTGTTTTGGACTATGGAGCTGTTTGCACTCATTGCACTCCCACATAGGTGTTTTGAGATGAACTAACTGATTAGACATCTCCTCAGGTTTAACTTTACGATCGGATTTAGGCGAAGTCCCCACAGTTAAAGTACAAATAAAAATGATAAAAAAATGATATCACAGAAACAAGCTAAAGGTAAAAATCTAAAGTAAGGTTGGCCTATATGGTAATGGTCATTTAAATTTGTATTTCAATTTGGACAGTTACTTACTTATTTTACTACCAGTGATGGCTTGTAGCTTTGTTAGTTTAAACTCTGAAAAGGCAGTACCTGACATTAGTTTATTTGCAATGTTGTTCCTGCTTATACAGTCAGTGGTTTAAATCAATCAATACAATCCTCCCCTAGAGTAAATTACCTACACTATCCCATCAATTGAAAAGCTCACCCGAGGTTAATTCTTTCCACAGCTGGCTGGATGTGGTCAGGTATTGCGGTCAGGTATCTGAAGGTGCAATGCACTTCAGTGGGAACATTGCAGACGCATGATTTGGGGCAGTCACCGCTCGTCGGCAGCACAGCAGCCAAGAACAACAGAGCCTTAAACAGCCACCTCCGCTGGTGCGAGGCGCTGCAGACACACGCACTCATTGTGCACGGGGAAGGGGCTTCGCTGCACGGAGAGGGGGGGTAGATTTAGTCCTGAACCATTAATGAAACCCACATGGAAAGAGATGCAGATAGATAGATAGATAGATAGATAGATAGATAGATAGATAGATAGATAGATAGATAGATAGATAGATAGATAGATAGATAGATAGATAGATAGATAGATAGATAGATAGATAGATAGATAGATAGATAGATAGATAGATAGATAGATAGATAGATAGATAGATAGATAGATAGATAGATAGATAGATAGATAGATAGATAGATAGATAGATAGATAGATAGATAGATAGATAGATAGATAGATAGATAGATAGATAGATAGATAGATAGATAGATAGATGGATAGATAGATAGATAGATAGATAGATAGATAGATAGATAGATAGATAGATAGATAGATAGATAGATGGATAGATAGATAGATAGATAGATAGATAGATAGATAGATAGATAGATAGATAGATAGATAGATAGATAGATAGATAGATAGATAGATAGATATTTATATAGATAGATAGATAGATAGATAGATAGATAGATAGATAGATAGATAGATAGATAGATAGATAGATAGATAGATAGATAGATAGATAGATAGATAGAGATAATGAGATAGATAGATAGATAGATAGATAGATAGATAGATAGATAGATAGATAGATAGATAGATAGATAGATAGATAGATAGATAGATAGATAGATAGATAGATAGATAGATAGATAGATAGATAGATAGATAGATAGATAGATAGATAGATAGATAGATAGATAGATAGATAGATAGATAGATAGATAGATAGATAGATAGATAGATAGATAGATAGATAGATAGATAGATAGATAGATAGATAGATATTTATATAGATAGATAGATAGATAGATAGATAGATAGATAGATAGATAGATAGATAGATAGATAGATAGATAGATAGATAGATAGATAGATAGATAGATAGATAGATAGATAGAGATAATGAGATAGATAGATAGATAGATAGATAGATAGATAGATAGATAGATAGATAGATAGATAGATAGATAGATAGATAGATAGATAGATAGATAGATAGATAGATAGATATGGATAGATAGATAGATAGATAGATAGATAGATAGATAGATAGATAGATAGATAGATAGATAGATAGATAGATAGATAGATAGATAGATAGATAGATAGATAGATAGATAGATAGATAGATAGATAGATAGATAGATAGATAGATGGATAGATAGAATTATACAAAGTTGAATATCCCGATGAAGGCAACATTAGCACAATTTCTTTCTATAACTTTGCATCATGTCACTCAACCTTTGCATCATTTTTTTTTTTTTTTTTTTTACAGTTCGTATGTTTTCATATTCATATATATTCATATTTATATGAATTCAATAGGTATTTTGATACAGTGAGAACACACACAGTTAAAGTGGTAATTACGTGAAACAAGAAATGTGACATCCTAAATTTTATGGAAATATGAGAACATATTCTCTCTCTCTAGGCTATTGCAAATGTCCCCGCTGCGGGACTAATAAAGGATTATCTTATCTTATCTTATCTTATCTTACCAATTGTAGCGTATTGTATTGATAATACAAGGGGAGCAAAAAATATACCTACGGTTTCCTTCACTGCTCTTGAACATCTGTAGAAAACTGCTGCGCTGGCAACTGGTGTAAATATCCCGAGTGGAGTGTAAAAGGTGCCCATTCGGTTTACAGTAATTCTTCAGTGTGGTTCCACAGATGAGTGAGCTGTGTGTGAGCTGTGTGTGAGCTGTGTGTGTGAGCTGTGTGTGAGCTGTGTGTGAGCTGTGTGTGTGAGCTCTGTGTGTGTGAGCTGTGTGTGAGCTGTGCTGGGCAGGTTGAGCACTTTGGTCTCCTCCGCCCCCCCTCTGATCTGCTCCAATGTTCTCCCAGAGTAACTGCGACCATGAAATACTCAGAGAAGTGGTCTGATTGGAAAAACCTGTAAATATTCCATCCATATCGTTTTTCCACCTGTTCAAAAATACGCTGTCTTTATACTATAGGATAAGTTGTGCATCTCCATAATGACATCTGTATAATTATGTCTAATGACTTTATTACTTAATGATATCACTGCCATCAATTGCTTTTCTATAACCTATGACAGACTAATCCATATTCATGCTCTGTTTGAGTATGACATCCTGATTTTGTATGGCTTATTATTACATTACATCACATTACAGTCATTTAGAGACGCTTTTATCCAAAGCGACTTACAATAAGTGTATTCAACATAGGTATTCAAGAGAACTACTAGTCACAGAAGTCATAAGTGCATCTCCTTTCTTAAACAAGCATCTTAAAGCATAAACCAGAGCAAAAGTATAGTGCAGAGGCAGATTACTACGAAATTATTTCTTTTTTCTTTTCTTGTCATATTTTGTGTTGTTGTTGCACAACCAACTCTGCTCCCAGCAGACCACATGACCACATGACAATAATAACATGACAATAAAAACCTGTGCAATACATTACACATTACACATTACACTGTGCAATAATAGTTAAAAAAGTTAAAAAAGTTAAAATAGTTGTTGTTTTTTTCTCTGTCTGTAAATATAATATTTCAGTTATTGTTGTTTTTTCTACTGTTTTTTTTTTTATTTTTTATTGCTTATTTACAATACTTTTTTTTTTTTTTTTTTTTTTTTTTTTTAGCTTGTCTTCTTCTTCTTGTGTCTCTTTGTGTGCACTTTACGCTGTTGTAAGTCTGCAAATTTCCCCGCTGCGGGACTAATAAAGGATTATCTTATCTTATCTTATCTTATCTCTTTTTTTATTTTGTTAAATGTTTTGTCTTACTGTGCTTGTACTATATAATTGTCGTTGAGAACAAGATGGTACATCTCAAGGGGTATTCCTAAAAATACATTTCCATAAAAAAATAATTAAAAAAAAATACCACTAATCTGATTGACTGGTAAACATCATCAAAAAAACAAAGTCCTTCCTCAACTGAATGGCTGGGGAAAAGCCTATGAATGCAACTCTATTGATCTATGTAATGTGATCAAGTTTAAGAAGTAGTTCAGTAAATTGTTTTGTACAGAAGCATATTTCAGAAAAAAAATATGTATGCTTGATCTTAGCTGTTTTTGATAATAATACATGATTTAATTTGGACATGGAATTAAAAGTGCCACAAGATTGTCTACGCCACAAACTGTTAAACTCTTTGTGTCAGATGAAGGCACCATGTGTAACAGATTTGGTGAGTAAGCATTTTACTTTCTTCTTTGCCACAAAATGGGCCATTTGAATCTCTTGTTTTTATTTGTGTGTTTTGCTTATGATAAAAACAACAAATTAACCACCATTCCAGGAATACTGTGGTCAGTTTCTTTTTTGTCTTTTTTTAATATCCAATCCTTTTGACTGGTTTGCAGATTTCCAAGAGTCCCTCTGAGCCCGAGGCGAGGGCTTTTCCTTTGCATGCTTCTGTTAGTGGTATGTTCAGTAACGTCTCAGATATGTTAGAGGGCAAGTCTGTCTATTTTTGACTTTTACATCCAAGACCTTTAAGTTAATTTGTATAAATAATGGCAAATTCAAAGCCGTAAATCTGAATTATTTTGATATGGTGTCATAAAGCACCCCAAAATCTTAAATTTGCTGATAAAATGTTTAAATTTCAACAACTGACTGATATCCAGCTCAAATTCTGCATTTCTTTCTCTGTGGGTGAATCACATTGATTGCAGTTGCCATCAGCATTTCTGAGTCATTCACTTGTAAATAGTATTCATGAAACAAACAGCTCAAGCTCTTTAAATCATACAATGTGTGTTTTGACCGCAAAATACTACGTTCATTCTAGCAAAACTGCTGGTTCACCACACCCTGCATCCTTACCATTAAACATCAACAAACAAACACACAGTTTGGACACTGATGCATGCATACACAGACCCACGCACACAAGTGTTAATGGACCTAAACTTTGCATAGAATGGGGATTACTGGGATCCCTTTCATCAGTTATATCGGGTCACAGGCTTGTTTACTTGAACATCTGGACAACACACCAACACATGTGGAAAACAACACGTCTTCTCTTCCTCACTGATGCCTGAATCAGATTTTCGCCTCGACGTGTCATGGTTCTCAGCCAGAAACCAAGGAGTACAATTGGTTAGCTCTAGCCATTGCTACTCTTTTTTGTGAAGAGTAATGCAACAGTCCCTGGGGGTAAGACATTCTCCTAAACCTGGTACTCTTGATTTACCAACAGTGATGTCAGAAGACTATTAAGCCTATATTGTCAGAGGCTTGTTGACAGCCACACACATGATTCAGTTACCAACTTTCAGAACCGTTGGTGTCAGGGATTCTCTGTTCTCCTCACCAAGATAATCTTAATACAAACAAGATCTAATTCAATTATGCCGGATTTCATGCTTATTTTCTAAATCCCAATCAAAGTGGATTCGTTCTGCTATTAGAGCAGCGTCTTAGGACGGCACATACTAGAGTTCATTTTGTTCAGCCAAGTCATCATTAAAATTGAGGACTTACACCTCCTCTTAGAGTTGTCAAATTGGCAGTGACAAGAGGCTCAAAGGTACCAGGAGATGGTGGGACAAGCATAGCTTGCAAGAGGTTTTGTGTGATGAGTTTGCATGTGCATTTGCAGCCAGTTGAAAATGATTTGCTTGTTTGTGATTCTGCTGATCACAAAGTTGAATCAGGTCCAACATTCTTTCTTGCCAAGGAAACTGTTTCTCCCTTGGCTTTTGTTTACTCCAGATGATGGACTACTACAAGGGCAGCTGTGTTATTCTTCAAGCTACAATGCTGAAAAGTTTCTGGGGATAAAATTGGGATTTCCAGGTACTGCATCATGTTGTTTGATAGTGGGAAATGCTAAACTGACATTGCTCTCTTCTTCTCTACCGTCAGTGTTGTCTAAAGGGAGTGTGGAGGAACAGGGCGGCTGTTAAAAGTCACAGCTTGCTGGTAGGCTCTGAGGAATCTGTAGACACATACAGCATTGGCCTCAGCTCCTCACACTCACTACTGGGTTATGACTGGGGGCCCACTTCTGTGGGAGGCAAATGACAGGAATAGTGTGGTTTGGAAAAATATCGCCTTACATGAGACCCTCTTTCAACATCCTCGACATGTTTTTCCTCATGTGTGGAATTCTCTCTTAATATTTCAGCACATCTAATGTTCTTCTCTTTCTTTCCTTCACATTTATTAATATTTCTGATCCGACACATATAAGTATTTGTAATCTACAGAAACTAGTTTTTCTTTATATTCAAAGTACTTTTGTGGATGTTGTGAAAAAAAAAGTAACTAAGTAACAAAACTGACACGTCATTGAAGTTTAAGCATCTAAACATCCATTTTAGGGAAGCAGCAGTGGTAAAAACAGAGAATAAATATTTAACAGTTTGGATAGGGGAAGAATAAGCATCAAACTTAATAAACAGTACATGAAGGGTGTTTATTTTGTAAGACCACATTTAGTTGCGAAACAAGTCCTTGTAACATGAACGATGCAGGAGAAAATGGCAGCAACAGTTTGGTTTGTCATCTTTTCAGTAAACCATTCTAGGCCTGGGCTGGAAGCTGTCCATCCACCATTTCATCCAAATGACAAGAGTTTATTTGCCTTTTCTCTACACTTTGCAGCATACATTGGCGAGGTAACTATTTCTTTTGATGATGTAACATCTGATTTGGTAGAGACAAAAATAGATGCAAAATTCCATGTCTGTGTGATTTCGGGAGTTGTTCAATAGATTCAACTGTTGTTCAACATGTGCTACTCTCACTGCAGTAGACTAATATACTACAATAGCATGGAAAAGGTTTGTTGTTTGTGGTTATAGCCACGTGTCAAATCAATTATGTGGATTCACATCATCTTTGTCCGGAGGGTGGTTATGAAGTCCTAAACTTATAGAATGGCTCTCGATGACTCTGCATTCACAAAAAAAGTACTGCACGTGTTTATGTTTGGAAATAAAATCAGATATAGTCTGTCTTTGATTTTATCAGTAGTGTGTGTGAGTGTGTGAGTTCTAGAGCAATCTACTTCCTAGAATTCACTTCCAGTGACCTCACTCTGGCTCACACTCTGAATCAGGTTTCATAGACTTTCAACAGTACTGATGAAAAGGAGCCCAGGTCTCTTCACACGTCTGATCAATGTGACATTAGTCAAACATGTCAACAGCTGTTTGTCATGAGTCAGATGTGACCTTTGGCCTTTTAAGCTCATGCCATGACTATTGTGAGACAGGGAGGCAACAGAAGCTCACAATATATCAATCCCTGTCAAAGAGTTGAAAATGTTGTGTACTTCTTTTTGCCTTAGTCCGCTATCATTTTGCTTTCCTAAAACTTCACTTAATGAAAAAATAATACTATTAATGCAATTTTTGCCGATAGGTGCCAAGATTAATGATACGATGTTAAGTCTTGCAACATTAAACAAGGTCACATTTGGTTTCTGAAGCAGTTCAGGCTTAGTGGCTTGAGCAAAGATACCTCAACAGCTGCATTTCGTTTGTTTGCATTACTCATCTCAAAAACATATGCCTCATATTATTTATTGACAAACAATACGCAGATCCCAACTTAATAAGTTGCTTAATAAGCAAATTAATAAGAACTTATTCACACCAATGACTGTGAAAAGTGAAATGATGTTTTAAATAACTTGCAATTTCCATTGATTGTTACCCTCACAGATTTAAAAATAACTTAACAGTAGTTAAAATAATTCCAAACAGAGCAAGTGAACTTCAGTTTTATCTAAGAAATGCTTTGATATACCAGTTTGGAATCAAACAAACAAACAACCAAATGACAATCATAGTCTGTTCCAGTTAACACATCCTTATTCCTCTTGTGAATATGTGAGTGTGTGTGTGTGTGTGTGTTTGTGCATGCTTTTGCATGATGAGGCTTTGCAATCAAAATCAATCGAAAAATGTATGTGCCCTCTTGGTTTGTTTGCATGCATGTACTGTATATTTGTGCGTGTGTATGGCTTTGAGCCTCGGACTGCAGGCCAGAAACGTTGACGTGAAGTTTGCTTTATAGTGTTAAACAAATTACAGTACTGAGGAAGCTGCTCATTCTATTAATATTTTATTATGTATGTGAGAACAAGTTAATTTCAAAAAGGACTTTCTCACAATCATTTTACCCATACATTCTAGTGATTGATTGATTAAATGATCAGCCAGTATCTCCAGGCTATATATATATATATCCCCTTAGATTACTTTATGAGTCTCATATCTATCTTTGTATCATGGACTCACAAATCCGTCAATGGCCATGGTACTGCAGTATGTCATGCAGAGTGTATGGATACCATTTTACAGCTTGAGTCTAACTCAGGGATATCTGCTGAGCCATAGTTCCACATGGCTGTTTGGCATTGAACTAGTCATTGCTGATTTACAAACATATCACTGACTGCCATCTGTGTCAGCGAGCATTTAAATCACAGTTATGGTGGGAAATAGTTTTGGCTACACAGAGGATGCTCATGAAATCGAACAAATGCTGGAGATTCTGTGCAGGCTGCTCGATGAGTTTAACATGGATCTTTGGAGTTTTCCAGCTCTGAGATCAGCGGGATATTCTCATTTTAATGACTGTAATGTCAATGTCGACTGTGTGTTACAGGGTATATTTTGGTCTACAAGACTAAGACAAAACAAAAGCATATGATTGGATTTTGGCTTTGGGACTATACAAAAGAACAGATGTTACCAAAGACTACAATGAGAACAACAAAAGTAATTTATTTCCTATACGGACTTGTAAAATCTCAGTTTGGCTCTGGCTTCAGTTATCAGCGTCTTTAGCTTTCTGTTTTTCAGATTAAACAACCTTTTGCTACTCAGTGTTGAGGTGAATTACTACTGCTCTGCTGAACTGTGATGAACTTTATCATGTTTCTTATATCCCTCACCCAACCTTTCCTTAATCTGGATTTGAGTCTGCAGCATTGACTAATTACAGTTTGCATGTATGTGTGTGTATTTATCAGTCAGGGCAGATAATAATCCAGCGTGCTGTTATTAACGACACGGAAAGATGTAAACAATACTTTTTTCCCGGTATGCCATGCTTAACTATCAATTTGCCTTCCACTTAAAGTCTGCTTATAAACCTACACAGTGTAAGACCTGTGTTTGTTATTCCTACTTGTAAACCTGAGAAACATAGTCAGTGTATTAAGATGTAACTGTTATAGGTGCCCATGATTGTTTGTGGGATTTATACTATGTCCACAGTGGAATGATAAACTGAGAAATTTACATGTTTTTAATGGGTAAATATGTTTTTGGTTGAATGCAGATCAACATCAAAGATAGCTGACAATTCTCATTACATCAGTCTTTTAATATTTCGGCCACATTGCAAATCTCTACAGATTGCATAAATGTAGTCAGCTCACTGGCTAAACCAGAACTACTCCAAGACTAAAAGCTTTCTGAAGAGGCTCTGCATCTTACATTTGAACTTTGAACTCACTATGATAAGCATTTCATGGTTATTGAGTGCAGTGAAAACCTTCTGTTACTCAGATATATTGGTTACTGGCATCGAATGCTGCACTTTGGTTTCACACAGACTGGCCTCAACTCTGGAGTAGGTCCAGTCTGATCTGTTTGAGGTTGTCTAAAATAGACAATATGGTCTTTGTGTGAGAAAATAAAAAGAGAGTAAAGGAAAACCAGACAGAGTGAGAAAAGTTTTTGCTAAGCCAAACATTTCAGGGATGTTAAAGACATTAAATAGCACATTTAGACATTCAAATTCTTTTTTTTTCTGTCATGCCAAGAAGGTGTTTGATCAGTCACACATTATTAGTGAGGTTGTGAGCCATTTGCTTGATTTGATCAGCGAATGTGATAATGAGATCAGATCAGAACACTCAGATCAATATGTGTTGTGTGTAGTGTGTGTGCACAAATAGCCTGTATTTCCTAATAAAGATTGGAGAGGTTATAACTTCTGCACACAATACAGTTGAACATATCAAGTCACTTAAGCATTCAGCATCAATGCACCCTCTGCTCTGTATGTATTTTCCGTGCATGCATGCTGATCTGTGCTCATCATCTTTAGATCTAGCTCGTAAATAATGCACTTGCTTAACATGCTCAACCGACTCTCTTTAGGGTCCACATTCAGCAAAGCACAGGAGGACACAGTGCGAGGCTCAAACTTACTCACGTAGCAACTGTTTGTTCTCTCCCCCTTCTTTTTCCCTCTGTCTTTTTTCATGTATCCCTTATTTACTGCTGCCTGGAACTTGTGAGTCAGTTTCTGTTCAACTGCAAGTTATTTTGACTGCCAGGGAGAAGAAAGCAGACCAGCAACTCTTTCATATTTTCCATCCACTTTCTTTTCTTTATCTTTGACCATTGTTTTACCCTTGTATGTCATCATTTTGATGTTGTTGTTTGAGACTCGTGAAAGAGGACTGCTGTATTTGTGTCTGTGCCCATTAGTTGAGGTGCAGTTGTAAGCACGAGCATGTAAGTGCATGTGAATCTGACCTCACTCTTGATATGTTCAAACATGCCAGGAAAAAAACGTGTCATTCTAGAGAGTTGTAAACTCATTTGTTGACTGTTTTGTTTACCCCCCTGATTACATTGATCAGGTTACCATGGTAACCATATTCAACAGCGCAACAATTTTTGCCATGACAACCAAAAACACATGCAGTGATACAAGTTGAAAATCTATTGATACAAATATCATTGACATGTGCCAGATGTGAAATTTGGCTGTAAATATACATTTTCAGAGCAATTGAGCCATTCGGTTGTGTAACATTGTTTACTAGAATCATTTAGCATCAATCTAAAGCAAGACAGAATAAAGAATAAATTGTTCTAATATCAATAAGAGAAACCTGCAGACCAAAACATAATTTCAGTTTGAGGTACTAATTTCAATCACTTGATTGGATGAAGATATTGCTTTACAACTGTAATTACCCAGCAGGCTTGTGATCTGGCTGGTGTAGCAGGTCTCAGCGGTGCACATTATCTGCCTCTTTCTGTAAGGGCTGAGTTATTCTGACATACAGAAGCACCGAGCACATCTGTGTGCTCTGAGCTTCCTGTCATATTTAGTGATTCTAGAGGTTACAGCCATGGGCCTCACTCACTGAACACGAAGAAAACATGACAACATATGTTTCTGATCAGGAAGACCCAGGACCCTGAAAATAAAAGGATCCCCTGCTGCCTTTCTTTATACCAACCCAGTGGTATAAAGACCCAGTGGTCCTCTGGGCCCTAATGGCCCCAATAAAAACAGTACATTCCAGTAGAGCCTTAAGAGGATATCAAGGTCCTGCTGGAAGTCCTGGAAGTCCTGCTCTCAGTTTATCACCATTCTCTTTCATCTGCACATACATAAAATCACCATATTGAACACATGTGTAGATCATTTGTTGTAGTAGAATGAAACTAATGAAAAATGGCTTTCTCTTAGTTGCATGAAATAATGAAAATGATTGTGTGAGAATGTCATAAACATGAATAAGTATTTATTAACTCATAGTAGTAAAAGTAGATAATTAAAAGAATGCTACAGGACGAATATTGAGTTGAAAAAACGTTTTGGAACAATTCCATCGTGATAATCATTTCATTGCTAATGGAATAACAAAGACGATGTGGACTTCCCGACCAACATAAATTATAGGCTTTAATGACAGAAGATATGTGACTGATCTCTCTTGTAGCACCACAACAGTAAATGAATTCCAGGACATTCCAATCAACCCCTGCTGTACATATGCAAGCATGATGTGTGTAAAATGAGGCAGCAGGTGAAAGTAACAGGAAAATGGCAGGATTGTATTCTTCTTATCGATGTCCAAGCTAAATCAAATTTGAAGCATGTGTCATTATACATCAACCTTTGTGTAGTTGCCACACGGTTCTTCAAAGTCAGAAACACAGGTGAAATACATTTCAAAAGGGCCCAAAACAGACATTTATCATGATGTTTAGTTGTGAAAACTGTTGAATCATGTTAATATTTTCACTAATTTTACAACAAAATAACTTGCAAAAGGCCCCAAGAGCCCTTGAAAAATCAATAACAACAATCCCATCAGCATGATTACAAGTTTTAGACTGTTCACTGTTAAAAAATGAAATATTTTCTGTCTACGGGGATCTGGTAATCAAATCATCCTTCCACAGTCAGTGACACTGGGATGATCTCAATGTCTCAGATGAAGCCAAAAGGCGGTCAAAATCAAACATGTGGCTCATTCATCTCAATCAGACCCAGTAGGTCTTCCAGTTTCTCTGTGTCCTCAGAGCAGGCCAAGATTTCTGTTACAGGAACAAATCTGAGATCTTTACAAATCTTTCTATCATCCGTCCAGAAACCTCTAAATTTAAGAGTCACAGAAGTCTAACAGGAGGAGGAGACGAGTCAGCCTCTTATCCTCTATGACCTTATATCTTACTGAACATAAACAGTATATCTCTGCTAATATTGCTCAACTCAACCAGTAATACAAAAGACAGCAATGAAAAGCAACAGCAGGCTTTCATGTTTCCACCCTCACATGCAAAGTCAAAACATCCCCTTTTTTGACTCATTAGTTTCGGGGGCATTTCCGATAAAGGAAAATGCCATATTATACTGAACTTGACCTAGTAAAGACATAGGTGGTATATTAAAGAGCAGAAAATAACGAAAACAAAACAAGAAAAGAAAAACAACCTTAAAGTCTGAGAGCAGCCATCAACAGGAGTCTCATCAGAGCAGTCTCAGTGGTGTCTGTAAGAGTTGCATGGATGTTGCATCATGTTTTGGCTTGAAATATTGGAGATCCTTAACCTCCTAGGCCTCAAACTGAAGTCACCCACTGCTGTGGAAATTCCTTGTTAAAACCTGGTGACTAAAGAAGAGAGATTAGGAAAGGTTGCACGCAGGAAGCATGCTATGGGGTTGAATATGCACAGTTTTTCTTTCCATATACCGTGAGCAGAGGAAGGATGGTAAGTTGTCTCAAGGGAGTGATTATCTAAATCACTGTGTTTCAACTCGTCTGTTATGGTTGCATGTCGACTCATACAAGCCCAATTGGCCGCCCTAGCGCAAGGCTATAGTACATTTTAAGTGTAATAGTGGAAAACATGGACCTATCAAATTACATTATTCATAGTTTTTTTTTTTTTTTTTTTTCCAGTAAATACTATACAGCACTTATACTTTCCAATGATTTGGTCAATTATTTTTGAAAGAAAATGAAAATAAGAAAATGATCAAGCTAAAAGTGATTACGCCATCAATAGCCACAGTTGTGTTACACATGTGGGTGTGTCTGATTCAATTCGTCTCAGCTCTCAAGTATCATGACTTTTTTTTTTTTTTTTTCCATCTGTTCAACTCAGACAAAGAACCAGACTGTGGAAGTCTACTGCCTAGTAAGCAACATTTAAAGGTGAACATTTAAAGGTGAAACAGAAGTGACAGGGGGGGAAATGTACGTTACATGGTGTGGTATAGTCATTAATGGTGACCAACCTGTGTGTCACTGAATCTATCCTGCATGACTCCTTCCACTCATACTATACTTCATCTGTTTCTCATTTGGGACCAATTCCTGTGCTTTATATTTGTGTATTGTATGAATATGTGTGATTACTCTTTTTAAATCTCTGCACAGTTTCCCAACCATCTGACCACTACTGCTCATAGTACATTTCTGAGACCTTTACAATTGTTTGTGTGGATCTGTGATACATAAGCCCCATTGTTTGGGGGTGATTTACATACCTTTGACCTTTCACCGCTAGGTGTCAGCAAAGCAACACATGCCACCTCACACCAAAGCAACTTTAGGGACCTTTTTAAGGTCCTTTCAACAGAGGGAAGCTAAAGACAAGGACATCTGGATGAGTTGGTGTGTGTAATAAAAATTACAAAAATATCTAACTTCTGCTCTATCTGTAGGCTGACTAATGTAGACGCTCCAACATTTCTACATAGTGAAATTATGACATTACATTAGCTGGGTTAGCTTTCCTATTTGGGTATAAATGTGTGATTGTCATTGAGCCTAACATTTTGTGAAGATTATATGTTTTGGGGAATTAAATACAGGAGACATAATTTTCAGGTAGGTAGAGATGTTATGAAATGACCTTTTTCATCATTCTAAGCGTATGATCCCCCTCCGGAGAATTTTGAAAAATGAATTATCATCTAGCGAAAGCATGATTATGGTTGTCTACCTAATTCTGAAGATACAAGGTTTTGACCAGAAAACTAATATTTTGTAAAGCAGATGCATTGAAGTCTTGTAGCAGTTGATTTAGGTCATAGCGCCATCTGCTGGAATGTAGAGTTCAACAGCTACAGATGGACTGATTGAACTGGACTGTCTTTTTTCCTAATAGAAAACAGTTTGTACTCTACCATATATGTTTAGCACATCTCACTGTAAATTGGGAAAATGTGATGAAATTCTTTACCAGAACTGATTTATGAGATTGAAGATTTGTATCTATTTTTTAAAAACAAAATAACATACAGTACAAGCAAACAATATTGGGACATACAAGAGTCAGAAAATTATACAATTATGTAGGTGTTGTACAGGTAGATAAAGATGGAATGTCCTGCCCAGGCATTTGAACATTCATCCATGATGAAAGCCTGTCTCAATTAATGGATTCCTGTTAAATAATGGCATTATAATTTCCAAAACAAATAATATATTTTGGAATAGTGTTGTCCTTTTATTGTTTTGCTCATGCAAGCAGAGGCAGAGGGTTGATAATAACAGAAGGTAGATTAATTTTAAAACATTAAAATAATGAACATACACATTTCTAAAACAGAATAGAGTAAAATATAACACATTCAGGTAAAAATCCGTGGTGGAATGGAAATCAGTACATTTATTCAAGTAGAGTTTTAAGGTACTTGTGCGTGATTATTTCCATTTTATGATACTTATACCTCTATTACATTTCAGAAGAAAATATTGAACTCTACTCCACAACATTTATTTGACACTTATAATATTTTCTTTTTTAATAAAAAGATAAACATATAATATGTTTATGTAGTATAATGCAGTACTACACTACTAATATACCAAGGAGTACGTACAAAGTATCAAAAACTGGTCCCACACTGGTGAACTACAACATTCAAATGCTCCTACATGTATTCATTGGAGATAAAAAAAAAAAGAATAATATAATATTGTATAATAATATAACACTTAAAAGGAGCCATTCTTACTTTTGATACTTTACGTGCTATTTGCTAATAATACGTACATATTTGCTTAAGTAATATTACAATTTGTACTACTTATTCAGAAGTAGGTTTAGACTATGGCATTTCTACTTTTATTTAATAATTTGTGTTCTGACTCCACTCCACTCCACAAAAAATTCTAAGGACTGAATTTAAAAGGATATGACGAAGTAATATGATTTAGTTTCATGGTATAGTGTCAGAACAAAAAATAAATACAAAAACAGTTTCATAACTGAGCAGCAAAAACGTATTTTTTAACAAAATCTCTGGAGTTGCCAAAAATGGAAGCACTTGTGTTGGGTTTTCAGTATGTTATTGTCTAAATTTTAATTTAGAGGTAAAAGAGCAAACTTTTGCACACCTGTAGGTTGACAGGCGCATAGAAGAATGGTCGACAATATAAAACCAGACTCCCAGACAAAGTAACCTGATGGACTCTATTGAACTAAATATTATTACAAAATATCTTTGTCTTGTTGCACAACTGCAGGATGACATTTTAGGGAGGTGAACAAAGCTTTCCATGGGATCAAGGCAGAATACACATAATTATGTATAAATTATGTAAATGTCTCTGCAACTATTGGATAAACTGTCATGTAGTTTGGTTCAGATATCATCTGCCAACATTTTAGCATGCTGACGTTAGCTTTTACCATAAAGCACTGCTGTGGTTAATCACAGCCTCACAGAGCAGCAGACTCTTGTTTGTATAAGTTTTAAATAATGTCAACATCACCAAACCATTTTATGCTAAGTCCATAGTCAAGTATTGCCACATACAATTCATGTGGAATGGGGTGAGGGGCCAACATTCCTCATGACTAAAGTATTGCATAGGCGACTACTGATAAAGAGCTTATCCACTGCGTTTCCTACACCCAGTCCCATGATCATGACGCACAGGGTGGAAATAATAAACCTCAGGATCTTTCTTGCTGCTTTGGTTACTAATCAGAGAGAAGATCTGGTGAAGAAACGTGGTGAAAACTATGGGGGAATGTCAAGCTGTATCTGAGCCACAGGTTTTAAGTCCTTCATGAATATCGTTATTGTTTCATGCACTCTTATCTGTTCAGGGACTGATGCCAAACAACATGTTAAGGTCTTTTTGTGCATCGTCTGTAGTGATTTAATGTGTTGATGTAGGTCTAAAATGGTGTTAAAGAAGAGTTTGTTATATTATGGCATACGATAATTGCAGTTAAATCTAATACATTACTTTGGATATTTGGTGATATATCATTCATTTATATAAATATGTTATGTCAAATGGAAGTTGTGATGGTTTGGGGATCTGTTGGCACTTTTAAGGATACGGATGGTGTCCTTCTATATGTTTGTTTTTAGTTCTATAGTTAATTGTCAGTAAATCCATGAAAAGACTAAAACCAAGAACGTGTTTGTCTGTGTATACGCTTTTCTCACTCACTTGTGTACCTCTGTGAGATTGATTTGAAATAAACTACAGTGCACATGTTTGTTTTAAGGAAGAGACATGTCACGCAGTGCAACATTGGTGCTTATTTACATTATATGTGTTTTAGGTTGTGGACAGATATTAAGGCTACTTCTAGAATAAATCCATTGCTGTTTTCATTCTTTGCTTCTAGGAGCTTAGTCTTCAAGATAGAAACACTTCAGTAATCATATTACCTCTAGACTTGGTACAAATTGTGATTTCCATGGCTGACGAGGCTTACTCTTTCAAGCTCTATCCTTTCTTTCATCGGGTTTTACATCAATTAGCAATTTTCTTTACTATTCATTCATGTTTTTCTTGATATGATATATTTATATCTCAGTTAATTTAGTAGTCAATTATTTGCTCAGTGGCACAATTGGTGCCCATACTAACCCACACAAAGTTACCATGACAGATGAACCAAAATGTTGAAAAACAAGCACAGGCATGGGAGCACGGAGTAGGATGAGAAGCACCATTGCACGGTATTTTTGTTGGACAAGTGACAAGAGGACGGAGCAACAACACTAGGCCACCTGCCAGGCTCATAATTACAAATGGACAGGTTGTGGCTCTGTTTCTGGCCTACAGCAGGACATGAAAGCCAGTTGGTTTACCCAGCTCAGCCACACAGGATTACTGTAAACAGACACATAGATAAATAGATCAGTCAACAATTTCCATTCCATCTCCCTACTGTATTTTGAATAATCTGGCACAAGTCACTGTAACAGATATGCAGGGAACTTGCCCAGACTGGATGTATTTGACTCCTCTGCATTTCTTGTTCAACACAGATACTGTTTTGTAATCATCTCTGGATGGACCGAGGTGCAACAGTTTGATGGAATAAACATATATATATACAGTACCAGTCAAAAGTTTGGACACACCTTCTCATTCAACTACTTTGAAGAATCTAAAATATAAAACATATTCTGGTTTGTTGAGCATTTGTTTGTTTACCACATAATTCCTTCATAGTTTGGATGTCTTCAATATTAATCTACAATGTAGAAAAAAATAAAAATATATATAAAGAAAAACCATTGAATGAGAAGGTGTGTCCAAACTTTTGACTGGTACTGTGTATATATATATATATATGTTATGTTAACTACGAGTATTCTTTATAAAGTAGAGTTAGGTTTGTGTACATCTCGCTCATACAGCCGCATGTTTTGAACTTGTAAAATCTGTAAAGACTGACTTCTCATGCATTGCTATTTTGGTGGGTTTGGTAAACTTTTTTATTTATTTTTAACACAAAAGTCGGACATGTTTTCTTATTGCTTGACTTTGATTTGAACAAGCACAATAATCATGTTGATGTTTTTTCTCCATTCATATGGAGCGAATCCTGCAAGGTAGTTTAGAAAGATGATATGTGTGTGCTGCCATACTCTCACATTATATTCTACTTGCTGCAACACATACTCAGTGTTTCAGTGTAAGATGGGGGGTGTAGTTTAGGCTTCCTCTTTTCCTGCTTCACTTTTACCACTTACTTTATCACATCAGCACTCCTCAGTCTCAGCTGTTCTGAGCTCAGTGTATGCTTGTTGCTCATTGGGGATGACAAGGTCAAAGCTGAAATTCCAAATATAGCCTCTATACATAATTTAAATTAATTCCATTTGCTGTCCAGACAATTAAGATGTGGACTGATTTTTTGATTCTTTGTGGGATTTACACTTCTAGGAATTGTATGATGCCATATTGAAAAATGATGTAAAAACAATTTACGGCAATTTATCAGACTCAGATGGCACATGTGGCAAGATTTAAATGTAGGCCATTGCTGCATTTACTTATTTGGAATAAATAACTTAATAGGGTTATAAAGGTTTTTGGAAAGTTTTTCCTCCAAATCAAGAAGCGGGGGACAAAGAACCGAGGGTGTTGCCGTACAGATTGTAAAGCCCCTATGAGGCTGATTTGTAATACTGTCTATGTATTTGAATTGATTTGAATTGATATGCTTTTGGTATTCATGAGTATGTATCTATACATATCTCTATTTTTTTTGCTGCAGATACTTTGATAAATTTTGTATTAAAACAAGTAACTCACAAAAGCTTTGCATGAATGCACATTTATCCACGTGTTCAATGGCAATCCTCCCTTGTTCCCACCAGACAGGAATGCAGTCAGCCTGAATACGTTTTAGATGGAAATCAGTGGGATTAAAACACATGTAGGTCAAGAGTTGTAATTTGTTTAATAAGAGTTTTGAATGCAAAGGGAGCCAGAGAAAGTACATATTTAATATATCTGGAAATGTCAAGCTCATGAGATTGTTTTGCTGGAGATTGTCAGAAGTCTTATATCAGTTGGCAGAAGTAAACAATGTACCCAACATTTTTTGGGGATTATTGCATTAAAAAAATGTTTCTTCTACTCATTTTAGCCTGACCTCACCAGCAAGTGCCTTAAAACACCTCTTGTCATACTGCCAATCTACTTTGCCTCAGCAAAGCTCTACAAATGAAAAGGTTTGCACTCATATGCATCACTGGCCGTGGAGGTCTGGTTTGTGATCCTTCATTATAAGAATTTGTGTTGCCTCTGTAGATGTGTTAAACTCAAGAATGTTCATGCACAAAGGTTATGAAACATGGCCAAGCACTCTCACTTTAACACATTCACACAGTACTCAAGCTCCTTGTTTGAGACATTTTTTCATCTGCTTCAGCTACCCCCACAAGCAGCAGGGTGCTGGGAGGCCACGTGGCACAGCACTGCACAGCATGGCTCTACCTAGATGAAGACAACATCTTCACCCACGCACCCTCTGACACCCGTGCTCCCCACTGACATGACGCAAAGAGTGAAGCGAGCTCCATGAAAGATTTAGTAACCTACTGAGGTAGTCTCCCTCAGTAGCTGAGTGGAGGCCGGTGGTTGGAGGCGAAAAGGAGGGAATTCCAGGGAGACCCCCGGAGTGTCTGAAGTGTAATTTCGTATTCAGAGAAGAGATTTAGTATTCTACTGCTCAGCAGTGATCCGTCTCTCAGATGCATTTACCAGGCCTCCGTCACACCCTGAATCCTGCAGATTGCATCTCGATAGAGTTTGATGGCTGATGGAAGGAGACACTTGCCTGCTCCTAAACACCAGCTGATTACAAATTCCAGCTTGACTGAGAGAAATGATTATAACAGGGAGGTTAACACAAAGTCACAAGGAGGCTTTTGGTTCAGGTTCAGTACAACACACTGTAAAACGTACTCACTTTCAAACTAGAGAATGTGAGTCCTCGCTCATTTCTCCATATAAAAAAATGATATATTTTAACCCCTCTGCTTTAAGAGAATTAACTTATAATTGTCCTTTATTCTATTTGACAGTGTGAATAGACTTTGAGGGAAAGTTTCGTAGTATGCGTCAGAGTTAATCTCTGTGAATACATTGATGTCATCTATGAAAGTACTCCATGTGTATACAGTTGTTCTAAGAAGCTTTTCTTTTTGTAAACTCTGGTATGAGGGGGTTTGTCAGTACTGGTCGACACCACCCATGTGAGACTGAATTCTGCTAGAAATAATACTAGGCTCCGTGTGGACCTGTATCCTGGTTTCCCACACAAATGTCGTGTTTTCATGAATGTTGTACTCCTTGCATGAATATATATATATATGTGCAGCAAATATGTAAAAAATGATATGCCGTATTCGGAGGGGAAAAACTCTCCTGGACTTACAATTTATTTGTCAAACTCCTGTAGCACTAAATCAGTTCCTCCTGCAGGGTCCTTTCAAAAAGTGAGTGCATGAGAGAGAGTCATATTGCTTTGACACTCTGTCCTGGCTGGAAACGAGACATCTCATCTGGCTCTGTCACAGATAATATAATTAGCTCAGGCTGCCTTGCAACCCTAGCTGTTTGGCCGTCTGTTTGACAGCCACTTCTTTCCATAGATATGGATTTCTCTCGTTATTAGGAGACTTGGATGAACACATAGCACACAGCTGATAACACAGAAATCTGGAGCCATCCCCTTTAAAAAATAATAATATTTATGACTTGCTGTTTTTGCAAACTATGACAATTATGTCGCATCTTGGTAGTTTTAAAGTTTAAGCTACACCTCCACGCTATAAGGAGGCACCTGAAGAACCCGGGCCAAGGTGGGACTGTGCGGGCCAAGGTGGGACAGGGTGCGCGCTCCTGTCTCTAGCTCTATCATTGACACTTCATTTTTTTTTTATTCCACTGCTCCACCAGACGGACATGCATGACGGGGACGCGCACGAACAGCGAAGAGAGAGAGAGAGAGAGAGAAAAAAAAAAAAAAAAAAGAAAAAAGCTCCGAACATGCACGATATCCATCAAATGACACCAAACACGTGCTGTCATATTTAGCAGGTCCAGGATCCAAAAAATTAAAATTCCGAGCGTAAAGCTTTGTGTCGCGCACCAGAGTGACTCGCTAACCAGCCCCGTGCGTGCGTGCGTGTGTGTGTGCGTGCGTGCGCGTGTGCGTGTGTGTGTGTGTTTGCACCCTGCAGTCAGTTTGCTGGGCACGCACGTTCCTAAAAATGAGGTTTGGAAGCATCGTTTTATTCGTGGCGCTCTGCTCTTTTAGCGCTTATTATATTTATGAGCCCGTTCCCGAGGAGATCGAGGAGAGATGGAAACTCATGCTCACCAACTCCTTCTTCAGAAGTCTCAGCCACCTGGTAAGGAAAGAGAAAAAAAAACAACAACAACTGTATTCTTGCAGGCTATTTGGACATTAGGTCGGCTGGTAGTGTTTTGATCATTTCTTTGGACATAGATCCCTATAGAAAAACACTACCCAGCACCGTGCGTATTTCAGTTTAATACATGATTAAGTTATTTTAAAGCATAAATACGCTAATTGTCTTGTTTTTTTTTTGTGTTTGTTCTCTCTGGAGCTAAACAGACAGGTTAAACGTTTATTGTATTTTTGCTGATGTGGATATAAATGCTTGTTACACCAGATTATGTCAGATGCTAATCCATGTGTTGTATCCATGTGCTCACCTGTTCTAATAATAGACCTTATTAAGGGAACTCCACTCTGGTAATGAGCGTTAGACGCCCGTGGTTGACTGTAGCCCATAGGACTCTACACGTTTACAATACTATATAAGTAAGTACTGTTACATGGCTGTAACGCAAGTGTAAACATGTGTAGTAGCGTTGTTTGGCCACACCTTTGGCACTCAATTCAACAACTAGAAAGGTGTTGCAGTAGTTTGATTATGTGTGAAGAAATAGTTAGTGCAGAAAAGCAACTGCCTCTAATTAAACAGGACATGTAATTGGTTAAAGAGTCTTTTATTAAGTCAATTCTATTTAATCATTAAAATGCATCACAGTCAAATATTTCATTTGAGCTTGCATTGTTGCTCCTGGACCAGGCATATGGCACACATTTTGGCAAGGATGTGAGTTTTTTGTTTTCTTTCCGAGTGTTAGAAGTTCAACCTCAGTTCCTATAATAAATCCATAATAAAAAAAGTTTGACGAAATACAGACACTCAGACCCGTGCAAGTATACGAATGTCCACAATGAAACCCATTATAATCACAATGTTTTGATCCCAAGGCCATAAAAGCATAATATGACATAACATGATAGCATGCATGTTATTATAGCAGGCATTTCAATCTAGAGCCCTGGCTTCAAAATAGTCTAGTTTTTACTATTTTCCAACAGATCGAGTCATTTTCTCATGTTTGCCCTATGGAGCAAACACATACTGTTTTCCACAAGGGTTATTGCTGCTGTATTATGGAGCACTGCAGTGTTTGATGCAATGCATCAGATGCTGCGTTGTTGCTAATCAGTTACATAGCCCAGACTATGAAAGGCAGTTGGCAGTTAGTATACAGAAAGTAATCACAATTTTGGCATTGCTCACAAACTGAGATTTAGAGGGTTAAAATTCTATGAAATATTTTTTTATATTCAATGATAAGGGCAGAAGTTAGTTCAAACGTGTTTGTGCCTAAGGACATCAAATCAATGTTTTAAAGGAATGCACAGGGGTTAAATGATTGATTACCCGATCATGGTGTCATTAGATTAAGTGTTACACAATGTGATTAGGTGCAACTCTTGGAGCATATAGACACTGATAGTATGTGACTTATATCTCTTTCTTTTACAAACCAAATATTCAATTTGATAGGATTTCACTAGAACTTGTTTTATAAGGCTTTTTCTTTTATTTTTAACTTTAGCAAATGACCCGTGACAAACGCTTTTCTCAACTGTGCTTCACTGTATGCAGCTGTACTCAGCTTGCAGTGGGTGGCTCTTTGAGTGCGTTGCGATCATAGTAGAAGAGCGTCACCTGATTAGCCTCATGCCAGACGCTGACTGCCTGCCTCATCACACATAATGGAGTCATGCTTGAATAACTTCACATGAAGTTTCGGCTTTTCAAGACAGATTACTGCAGGGGGCTGTTGACATTTTACCAGGCAACATTCACATGACTATAGTCTCCCTCTCTGCCTCTGTAATATGGCCACGTAGGGTAGCCTCTTAAACCTTTGGGCTTTTAATATCATGAGCTTCGTTCAAGGCAATTGTTTACTTAGGATAAACAGCCTGCAAATAGTTTTACTGTGCTTGTAAATTTCCCCGCTGTGGGACTAATAAAGGATTATCTTATCTCTGTAAGTATCAGACGTAACAATAATGGCCCAGGATTGATGAACAATGATCAATTATGTATTGGTTCTCTCTCTGAATCTCATGCTGTCTTTCTGCTTAACTTTCCAGGCAGACCTCAGTGAATTACTGGGGCTGAAGGACTACATGGGGGTAATGTACTTCATCACTCTGGCTGAAAAGGTTGTGCCTGTGTCTGACAAGCATGTCAAGGTGACAGAGGAGAAATTTGATGGAGTGGAGGTGGTGCTGTACCAGCCCAAGCAGAGAGGCGGTGACGCTGAGCTCAGGAGAGCTGTCATATACCTGCATGGTGGAGGATGGTGTCTGGGTAGCTCCAGTAAGTTGATAGGCTGGCCTGTCTGCTCCGTCATCACACAGAATTACGACTGTAGGGACGATGGATAGATGCATGGATTGGTTAATGGTTAATGGGTAATAAATATTCTTGTGTTCCTCACACATTCATTTTACAATTTTATTGAGGAAGTATTCTGAAGTTGATGTGACAAACGACTTAAAAGCTTAACATAGACTCCCTGTGACTTTTCTATTTTTGTTATAAATTATGAAAAAAGTACACAAGGCACAAAGCTTTCCAAGATTCCTGAGAAAATAACACACCGTCTGCTGGAGCGGTGGGAACCTCAGAGGGTGGTTACCCTTGCTAATCCAAAACGTAAAGACATGAGTGTGCATGCAGTTTGACACGTCTCATGTTGTTGTTGCAATCTGTTGAATGGCTGTAACAATTAGAGTGACACAGATCTTGCCAGGAGGCAGGTTCATCACTGTAACTGAAGCGTTACCTTCATGTGTGGTTCGTGTTGCTTTAAAATCTCTGTTCTGATCTATGTTCTCTGTCCATGCAGGGATGAGTCCATATGATCTCCTGGCCAGAAAAATTGTCACCGAGCTAGATGCAGTGGTTCTTTCAGTAGAGTAAGTATTTAATAATTGATGGCCAGTTATTTGCAGCTACTGTAATATAGTGCACAAACTGCTGTTTTATTTGTATTATTCATAGTTCATACTGTTCCCCAAACTCAAACTCTCTCAGCCACTCACAACATTTTCTGTGCCTGTCCTCCCTCATTAGTCACAAGCTAGATGTAAGTGAGGATGCAGTAGAGTGAAGCTAACAGGTTTTCATTTTGGTCTCAACAGGCCTTGCCCTGTCACAGCTACACTCACAGTTGTTCTTTGGCTCATCCGGCTCTAACTCTGCCTGTTAGTACTGTGACTTTGACAATACTCCTTCTCTATCCTTTAATTCACTATTCACTATTCATTTTTAGCTTTAGCAATCAACATTTATGCTGAAAGTCCAGTACACAGTCATCAAGGGATACTTTCTTTTTAGGGAGTATAACGGGGTTGTGCTTGTTGCCACAGCATAGTTAACAGAGTAGAGTGGATCCATGTTTTAGTGTGTGGGGGTATTTCCTTTTCTGCCACATCCAAATTCCTGTCTGTAATTTGTTGATGGTTCAATGAGTAATTCCAGCATTTCACAATCTCGTAGTCAGCCAGGTGTCACATTTGGCTTTTAGATTGAAACACAAAACAATTCAGAACACACAGCTTTAAGCAAATTTATTTAATGGACCTTATTTCAGGACCATAGTTTGCAGTTATTGCAACACTTGAAGTCAGCAAGATTGTGAGGTATTCTTTTGAAACAATAAGTTAGTTACTTTATAAAAAAAAATCTGCTGTTTTATTTTTTTATAAATGTATTTCTTCTCCCAAACATGGACAAATGAGAGAGCTGATCTTTAAAACAGCTGCATGTGAATGTGGTAACAAACTATTTTAATAAAAAAATTAAAAAAAGGAAATTTGCCCTTAATCTGATGATCTAGTTATCCCCATAAAAATGTCTTAATGTTTATTTTCCATGGCTCAAAATGTTGTCTGTTCACATGACCTTGAACTATCATGTTTATTTATGCTTAGCTTTAATCTTCACCTTTTATGCTATTCCAGGTACAGACTTGCCCCTGCTCACCACTTCCCTGTCCCATATGAGGACGTATATAGTGTTGTCAAACACTTCCTCCAGAAGGGGGTGCTGGCCCGATACTCTGTGGACCCAGGACGCATTGCTGTGTCTGGGGATAGTGCTGGAGGGAACCTGGCAGCTGCTGTCTCGCAGCAGGTATTGAATCTGTATTTTTTTTCTAGTCTTTCTCTATATTTCTGGTTCACATGTGGAACCAGAAAGAACTGTATGAAGAGGAAGCATGAGGCAATATTAATGAGCCTGTTTATAATATATAGTATTGTATTACCCTGAACAAAAGAACATGGGCTCTGTGCTGGGTCTGAGGTGACTAGTAGGGACCGACTACTTTATAGCCTATCACCTATCCTTGTTTCAACTATTCAGAAGTTAATATCATTCATTTTAAGCAGATTTCTCTGATTCATATTCACTGATTTAAGTAAATTTGTTTTGTATAGCACAAAATCACAAATCACAAATTTGCTTCAGATGGCTTTACAATGTGTACACATAAGACATCTTCTGTCCAAGGAACATCCCAGCGGTACAGGAAAAAACTCCCCCCAAATTTTTTTTACTGGGGGAAAGAAAAGGAAGAAACCTATGGGAGAGCAACAGAGCAGGTATCCCTCTCCCAGGATGGACACTAATCTATCTGCACTAGGCACATTCTATGCATTTGAAATAAATGACTTACATAATGAGAGTAGTAAGCAGAATAATGATGGAGAAATTATGAATACTAATAATAACAACAGCAGTGGATATAGTAGAAAAAAAATGATAATCGATGCAGTAATGGCATCAGTAAAAGTAATGTGACTAATAATAACAACGATGATAGTATTACTACTAATAAAAAGTAGTACACTTTCACAATTATTCGTACTGTATGAATGCAAAAACATAACATTAAGCCCACTCCTAATAACATTAGGACTTTAGGGAACTGGCCATTTCAAATTACAGTAAGATAAAAAAGAAAAAACTAGGAAAAAGATATTGGGATACTGATTTACGAGGGCTGGGATTTCGTCACATATAAGAACCATGCTAGAAAAAGAAACTGTACATTTTTAAAGGCAGCTGAACGGATACAATGACGGTGCAGAGAATAAGCCTTAACAAGGTGAAGAGTTTAGCTCTCTTAAATTAATCTCTTTGGAATTTACTTTCGTAATAGTTACTTAGGTTTAGGTTATTGTGAATTCTCTAAAACTATCCTCTAGCTTAAGCACAGTTTCACACACAGTAAAAATAATTGGAATGACAAGGCTTTGTTTTGTTGAATGCTGTTGAAAGTTTAGTGACAATAAATGTAGGCTTTAAACACTAGTTTTATGGCACTGATTTTGCATCAATGCACACTGGATTTGCATGTATGCACTGAGCCAGGATAAACCAGACCAGCTACAGAGGAGTTGGCACTCTAAAGAGGACACTCTCCCAACTCTTATAAAACATTTCTCTAGCAACTGTGACATTAACCCAAAGAGACAATAATGGCTTAAAAGGACTCAGCATGAGCTTTCTTCTTGTGCACGTTAATGATCATTAGATTAGCCCTGCAGCAGGAGCCTGTGGCTGCTGGCAAGGAAGACAAATGCCAGCTATGGTCAGGTCAGGTTAATTTGCTTTGGTTTGCCTAAGTCCCCGTTGTGGGACTAATAAAGGAATATCTTATCTTATCTTAAAGTCCTTTGCTTCCTGTACCTCAGCTACCACGGATAATTATAATAGGGCACAGGATTGACATGGTTCAGGAAGGAAGGAACATAAAGAAAGGTATCCCCACGAACATAACAAATGTGTGAAAATATCAGAAAGGAAATTTTCCCTGCATTAGAGGGCTGATAAACACCAAACATGTTCAAGCTGGAAGATTGGGTAGTCACCATAGAACTGCAAACCTAATTTTTCATGTTCCCAGACGGTTCCCCTTTGTTTTTCTTTTAAAGGACTGGCTTTAGACTACTAGAGGTGCTCGTGTATTCAATATGTGTGCACGCAACCCAAGAACAATTTTAGCGCTGGGGAATGAGGGTCTAAAGCTGCACATAAGCGAACGTCCATGGATAGCTAGACGTTTGTCTGTGTGTCTGTGTGTCAAAGTGTGTTTGTATGTAGCTTTCATGATTGTACGGACTGGGGGTAAAGAGTTTGTGTCCACTAAGAAGCAGTGTCACTGTGCAAACCACAATGTAAAAGACACGTAGACATAATTTGAGGAAAGAAAACAATTAGCCGCAGTGACAGTGCATTGACCACTACATTGTGAAATAATTCAGATGTATTAATGTATATGGATGGGTCAGTGACAAGACCACTTGTGGCAGTACTATGCTGAAATGTTTGCCTAAGCTCTGAAAGAAAAAGTAAACTTCCCAACCGGATGTCGGATCAACAAGCTTGCATTGGTTGGTAAAGATGTTTGCGTGTAGGTCCACAGAAACATAATTGTAGCTTTTTTCTGCCTAGACACTCAATCTGATGACTCATTCCGCGCGATGGGCCTTGTTAAAAAGAGTCAAGTTGACACAGCTTTTACGCTGTAGGGGGTTGGATCAACTCAAAGAAAAGCATCTCATAACCTAGTCCTTAAACTTATGGTGTTGCACCATGGAAAGTAGCTTATCCCGTTGAGTGCTTCACTTTCTGGGCCTACAAGATTCTGGAGCACACTTCATGTCCCTGAGCACCCTATCAGTAGACATTTGGCAACAGCATCTGGCTGGTAGATTGGGATCTGTTTGCTTCGGGGCAAACACCCAGTCCACTCACTGGTTCACACTGTTATTAGGGTGATCCCATGATTCACCCATCGGCTGTATTTAAAAAGTGGACAAAGCCGCCCTGACATCCACCTTTTGTTTGTGGACTGCTGTTTTGAGTCTTGAGTTTTTTTGGCCATTGCCATCTTGTTTTTTTGGAGTGACACAAGAAAGAGGAGATAAATACAATCAAATATTGAACAAGATATTTTTGCGCAACCAAAATGGTACGATGAACTTCAATTAACTGCAAACACAACGGGAAAGGGTTAAAGTTCTAAGACAAAAACAAGGACAACTCACAGACAGGATGAACGGAGCAACCTGTCAATCACAAGGTAGCCACGCCCTAAAGCATACACTACTTTTTAGTCTATATTACTCTAAATGGGAGAGTCATTTACAAATGAGCATCATTCTGTATTGAAGAAGACTTGAAACTAGCATTTGAGACAGTACAATCATGTTTACTGAGGTAATAATTCAAGTGAGGAGTACGGTCATTTTCTCATAGATTTCTAAACAACTTCGTACTTCTTTTTGCAAACAAAAAGAGTCGCCCCCTGATGGCCGTTTGAAAGAATGCAAATATATGGCAAATTCGCCTTGGATTCACTTTTCAGACCTGGAGGTTGCAGCCTGGATCCACCCTCTTTGGACATGGCTGTTCCCTCAAAAGTGAATCAATGCCTTTTTCATCTTACCCAAAAAGTCAGCCAGAGGAGCTAAGAGGCGTGCAGATAGACACAAAACCGCTTGTCAACGCAGTGCATGGATAGATTAGATCCTGATTAAATGTGATAACGGAGGAACAGTATTCCATAAAAACAGGTTCAATTGCTTTCAGTTCAACACATTTTGTTTTATTATAGCACTGACCAAGTTATGTTCTAGAGGCCAGCTGTACCATTGCGCCATCCAGTTCTGTTTCTACATCCATGAGTCAGGAGTTCTTCTACAGCTCAGTAAAGAGAAAAACAGATACAGAACACTGGGGGTGATGCAATTATTCCTGTAAACAACTATGACTTGTATTTCTCTAAAAAATGCACATATTTAATTGCATTTAAAAATATTTGTTATAATTTATTTTTAATAAATACCAATATTTCACTGTCTCTCTTCCCAGTTACAAAAGGAGCCTGGACAGCAAGTTCATTTGAAGGCCCAAGCACTCATTTACCCCGTACTGCAGGCTCTGGATCTCAACACGCCTTCCTATCAGCAGAATCAGGACATGCCCATTTTGCCCCGCACCCTCATGGTGCGTTTCTGGAGTGAGTACTTCACTAGCGACAAGGCCCTTTTCAGAGCCATGATGGCCAACACTCACAACAACCCCGAGTCTTCCAGCCTGCTGAAGTTTGTCAACTGGAGCGCCTTTCTGCCAGAAACATATCATAGAAAATACAACTACAGTGCTCCCTCTGTGGTGCAAGAGGGAGAGGGAGTTGGGATGGACGGACCTTCTCGATCTATTGCCGACCCGAGGGCATCACCCCTGCTGGTTCCCGACTCAGCCTTACGCTCTCTGCCCAAGGCCTACATCCTGACATGTGAGTATGATGTTCTCCGAGATGACGGGATCATGTATGTCACACGGCTCCGTGCTGCTGGTGTTGAGGTGACGCATGAACACTACGACACAGGATTTCATGGAGGGCTGATGTTCACCGTGTGGCCAACTGACTTCCTGATCGCACGTCGCATGACAGACAACTATATCAAATGGCTGGAGGAAAACTTGTAAAAAACTCTGGACTATCAATATTCATTCCACATTCCAACATACAATGCACCAGTGTTTGGTTAGGTGCATTTTTTTCCCCTTCATGGGTTCAAGTTTTCTTTTTCTTTGGTCATGCTACTTTTCTGTAAATATATTGAGAAATAAGCAACTTCTTCTGGTTTTCGACTCATGGACCACATTAGATACCAGTAGATAACAGGATTTCGAAAGAATAGTGCTGATTTGTTCACACAATCTGTTGTGAATAGAACACAACACATATGACAGCAGTACTCAAGTATTGTACTTGATTGTACAGCATTGTGTTAATTGTCAACCAAACACAATACTAACTGACAGGGAGATCTGAAGGGGAAAATCTAACCTGGGGAATATCACAAAAGTTGTAACGTTATGAATTGTAATACTTTTTTTTAACTGGCCTTTTGTGGTGCTGCTTGTTCTTGTTTCCCATCACAAGACCTTCTACCTGATCTTATATAACTATTGCATCAATAATAATACTGTAAATTAGCAAGGCATTCCACAAGTGATATCGGAGCTATCCCATATGGGTTTCTAAGAATCCAGTGTAAGTCTTGGCAAAGGAGGAAAGGATTTTCACAACAGCAAAAAATGATATTCAGTCTGGCCAAAGTTAACATCGAGTGCAGCTGATACTGAAACCTAAGTTTTTTTTATACGTGTTTGCAAAAATATAACTAATGGTTCCTGACATTGCATCACAGATTGGTAAGTGATATGTTTAAATACAGCAACACTGTTTTCCACAAGGAAAGAACAAGCCTTTAGTTGTGTAACCCATCCAAATGAGGTACACAGGGAGGTGTTTACTGGTATAATCAAATATTTAGATTGAAGAGTTAATGTTATCTTCATCAGCACAACATCTAATTGCATCTAGTCTAATTTCCACATATATGATTTCAACTCTTTTTGCATTGTTATAATTACACATCAGGGCTACACAAAATTTCATGAGCCACATTCCATAAGTCAGGAGATCATGCTTTAACATTGTGCACATCTCTGAACATCCTCACACCTTGCACACACACATTTTGTAACTGAGCTTATCTGAGTGTGATGAAGAAATATGGCAAAGAGAGGGATAACGTCCAAGAGGGAATTTGGACAGGAAATTATTGGGACCCTTAATATTTACAGCACATCTCAATCCTCAAGTCAGCTCGATATTATAGTATATTAAGATTTATAGGGGTGTATGTGTGTATCCTCTTCTTTGTTCAAGTATGATTATATTGTCGTGCGAGTAAACAGCCTTGCATTTTGTAAATTTGACCTTCTAGATCAAGGGTATTCAACTAAAACTGAGGTCTAAAAAAGGTCTATAAAGATCTGAACATCATAATGTCCAAATTGCATTCTGTAGCCTACCGTTACATCTATTAAATAATTCAACAACATGCATTTCTATATCATTTCAGGTAGGATACTATTAACATACAGACACACTAAATATTTATGGCAGTTATCGACAATGAAAAGAAGACAGGATCTTCCGAATTAAATTTAAAAAAATGACTCTTTTTAGAATATGTGCAAACAAAACTTTGAGCAACTTTGAGCAACTTTTTTTATTTGCTTCATGCTGTCATTGCTCACATCTCTCTTACACAGTTTATCTCTCTAGCAAACTGTCTGTGCACAGCAAACGGTTGACTTGATCGGCTAAATTGAGTAAATCCATTGCCGTATTAATTCGATTAGCTGCGCTTGCTAGTGTCAAGGAACTAAACAATGCTCCGAGGAGATTATTGTTTATTCTCATTATTTTATCAGTGACAGGTCCAGATATAATTCTGTCATTCTGTTTGGTCCACTATTTAGTAATGCCCGTTCTTCAAATTAAAAATAAATAAGATACTATAGCTCCTAATATATATATCCTGTATATATGCCTTTATGTAATGTGTGTAGGCAATTCCACAAACGCTGCTTTTTTAAGGCAAGTTGCCAGTGTAAGATCAAGTGCATGAAATGTGTAACATTTAGCTGGCACTAAGACTGTACGCCTTTTTCTGTTTGTGGAGGTTTAACTTCAGTTGATTAATCGTTAGTCAACTTTTAGTCCCTAAACCTCTGCTCTAACAAATTGAGAGGAAATGTGGTTCTTAACAGTCATAGGAGAAGGCTTGAAACCATTCACATGTCTCTCCCTTTTATCTCCTTTATATTTCTGCCTGTGGGTGACATAAACCTTTGACTTCTCAGCACATGGGATGGCTAAATCAAACCTTCATATGACTGTTATCTAATGTTTCACTGTTCTTTAAGCTTTACTGAATAAAAAGAGTCACAGCTGACACCAATAACCCCAAAGTCACCATTTTCAGGCATATCATTGCTTCAGCCATTTTTTTTTTTTTTACCATTTTCTAATTTTTACAGAGAAAATACAGTATCATTATAATTAAGTTGCATAAGCACTGCTACATTCTCAACTGTAAATATGTATTTTTGGTTTGGATTTCCTCTTGATGAACTTATGATTTGGCTCATTTTTAATTTCAATGTTGTCTGTCAATAAATTAACTTGACCTGTAACTACTGATCACTTCAGCTTGTTTGTGTGTGAGTGTGAGTGTGTGTGTGTGTGTGTTGTGTGTGTGTGTGTGTGTGTGTGTGTGTGTGTGTGTGTGTGTGTGTGTGTGTGTGTGTGTGTGTGTGTGTGTGTTGTGTGTGTGTGTGTGTGTGTGTGTGTGTGTGTGTGTGTGTGTGTGTGTGTGTGTGTATGCAATCACATATCATGTAAAGAGAGCAAGACATGCTGTACAATAATAGAGAACAAAGAGGAACAGAAATGTCTTGTCATCCTACATGAGGTAACAGATATATTACACGTAACAAAAGTAAAAAAGTAAAATATACTATATTCTGTGTAGACTGACTCGGACACACCAAATCCACTTGGCTCCACTTAGGTGAAGCCGTACAGGTTGCATCAGTTGAGGGTTCATATAGTTGAGGGAGAGTACACAGTTGATCTGCAAACATACTGCAAGAATCCACAAATCTAACACGAAACACACCTACCCACGTTCTATCCATAAAAATATTTTTTTTGTTCTCTTTATAGCAGAGAGGATGATCCATGAGTGCGAACAATCCATTTATACAACAGGATGATTCAAATAGGTCAACCTCATTCATCAGAGCATGTTAAACAAAACACTCCACGCCTCTGAGGGAATGAGAGGACTGGTTATGTGCTACACTATGCTGGTCATATTCTTCTGTACGGTGGTCTTGTGTGCAGATGTGCGAATATGATGGCTAATAACAGTAACGTGAAATGGATTATGGCAGATTATTCCTCGAAATTGTAAATAATGTAGTGTTCTTGCACGGATTATACCAACATACAGTATGTAAAGTGCACAGGAATGTGAGTAAGCATTAGTAAGCATGCACATACTGCTAATGCAAATATGCACTTTATGTAACATGATTTTCTCTCAGGTTTGGTGCAACAATGTTCTACGTTGAGGCATCAATTTAGGCCAAAGCCAGTCAAGGTTGATTTATTTTCTTCATTAATGTTGAGTCTGAGACAAATAACTTTCATTGTTCACATACATTTATCACCACATTATCATTGCTCCGAGTAAGTGCTTTCTTTAAGAAACCACAAGTTTAACCTACCTAAAAACCTGTAGAAAGACCAAGTGCCCTGTAATGCCCTCATTGGCTCTATCTGTAACACTAAATTATCTTCCCAGAATGTAATATAGAGCTTTAGGTTTTGTAATTATCCTCAATGTACTTTTCTGCTGCTTTTTCCCCATCAACTTCATCACAGAACAACTCCTCTGGCTTTTATATTAGTAAAGTTGAAACATGCAGTCAGAACGCAGCCCAATGATTAACTGTTGCTTTTTCTTTTTTTTTGCTCAATCCAAGGGAGATGTGAATAAAATGAGGGATTAAGCATGGAGTGAATGGACATGAAAGCCCTATTAAGTTTGATGGGGATTCAGGGCCATAATAAGCTTCAAAGGTCACTGAGAGGTCACTTTTATGAGAGCTGAGACCTCCAGATGATTACAACTTTAGACAGAAACAAGAACGCTAATAGAATATATTATAGGGTTTCAATAAACAAACACTTGAAACAAGCCAAATGCAAACCCTTCAATTATCTTTTCTATCCTATTAAAACCCTGACACTACCAAAGAAATTACCTTGGTGCTATAAAACAATGAGTAGGAAAGAAAATATTTTTTTTTACTGAATCTGGAGAGAGACAGTGACCAAAGTCAACAAAGATTAAATCATAAAACTGTTTTCATTGGCTGATTTTCAGGATAGTCCTCTTTTAGTATGTGTTAAGGATAATAAATACTCTTTTTCAACATTTCCGTTGTTGAATGTCCCATTTAAAAAATGAAGATAGGAAATTTGTAGAGTCCTGAAATAACAGCTAAAGTTCTCTGAAATAATCACAGACAACCAGCTATACAACTTTCACATTATACAGGAAAAATTTGGGGAAAAATCCACCATAGCCAAGTATTGGTTGGCAATGTTGATTATCACTGGGATTTTTGATTAAAAGTGTTAAAGTATCAGGCATGAAGCCAAATACATGGAATGGATTATTATGTGATTGACAAACATGTACAAAACTGATATTTGGAAATCACTCTCTCAAAGAGTCACTCCCAGCTAAAAAAACAGTCGATCTTTTATAAAAAATCGATAACCTTCCAATGGAAATAATTAGTAGCAGTCAATTATTTTTAGATGACTTTGGTTATGCTTTATTACATTTAAAAATAATTCAATACAATGTTGACTGTATTTTACAAATATCCCAAATTAGAAGTGCAAATGACAAAACATGCACCACTGTTTTCATCCGACTACAAACATAAATGAAAATGCTTTTTCAAAATATACAGATACAAATACAAACAACAACCTATCTGCAGATACATACTTACATACATGCTTAAACAGATTGTTACTATAAAAATAGATAAGATAAGAGACAGATCATTTATTTATTTTACGTTACTTTGTCAACATGGATGGTAACTTGACCTGAGTTCCACTTGTTACCATGCAATATGTGTGGATATGGTCACCACGATCATCATTAATATGGATGACAAATATGTTCTGCTAAGACCAAATATCTCATGTGATACTTATGAAACAAACAGTTCGAAAATATTTAAATATTTTTCTAAAATGCAATAGAAGTAAAGAAAAGCATTACATTTAAACAATTTTTTTTTAAAGATGGAGCTCAGTATGGACGTACCATCTTGATGTGAGTCTCATATGAAGGTACCTTGTGTTGGATTTGGTCAGGCTGACTCTCTGCGAGGCTCCGTCTTCCCCACCAGCTTTCGGAGCTTAGCGAATAGGAGCTCTCTGAACTTGTCACCCATTAAGAAGTAGAAAACAGGGTTGATGACACTGTGCAAGAAGGCCAACGGTCTGGTCAAGATGTACAGGCCCTCTATGTACATCTTCGTGCACAGTTGCAGCCCTGCCCTGGCCTGCCCAGTCGCTATTCTGACATTTCTCAGCACATGATAGGGAGAGTAGAGAACCAGAAACAAGATCGCAGCCGATCGAGCAACCCTGAGAGGCCGCTTGTACGACGATTTCTTGCGCTGCACAGCCATTTCCTGGGCACGGAGCAGATGTGCAATTTGGTAGGAGAAACCGCAAAGTCCAAGCAGAGGGAGAAAGTAACCTGTAAAGGTTAGCCCCAGGCTGTAGCCCAAAGTATTCACGTCTCCTTTGAGGCTGGCAAAATCCTTGCACTGACTCCAGTTTCCTTGCTGAAGGTCGTGGACCATCAGTGATATCATTGGAGCCACTTCCACGTTGACTGCTAGCCAGCTCAAACACGTCACAATCAGGGCTGATCGCGGCCTCAGCAGGCAGTGGTTCTGTGTTGGATGTTTTATGAGCAGGAAGCGATCCATGCTAAGCCAAACCATAAACAGGATGGATGAGTAGAGGTTGACGTGGAGGACATAGCGGTTGATAACACAAGCATAGGGACTGGTCTCTGATTGGCCATTTGCATAAAGGTACGAGAGGCGTGGCAGCGTGCAGAGGAAAATAAGGTCGGAGACTGCCAGGCTGAAGAGGTAAATATTACAGCTCTGCCACTTCGGCAAACAAAATATGTAGCCAAGTATAACCAGAAGGTTGCCGGGGAAACCAATGCAGAACTCGATGCCATAAGACGGTGACAGGTAGTACCTCTCCAGCACGTCCTTAATCTTTGTACAATTAAGCATCTGGAGAGGAGAGGAGAAAACAGAGACAATGTCAGTAACATTGGACGGGAGGGGAGTAAGGGGGAAGGGAGGGAAGAGGAAACAAACGGGTGAGTATTGATATAAACTCCTTATATCAAACTCCATTGATATAAAAGTCCTATAAACTGTGATCTTTAAGGACAAGTTTCAACAGCAGATTCAATGTAAACTAATTTTAAATTCACACATTCAGAACAGCATTATCATTGTGTTAGTATATGACTTACCATGCTGTAGTTCTGGTAGTTGCTGGTAATGTGAGTAGGGAGTGCGACCATGAGCAGGTGCAGCCACTATCTGTACACTGGAAACAGTAAACAGTGAGTTCTGAGGGTACTGGCGCCTCTTCTATGACATGGCTGAGAAAAAACACACAGGCAGTTGGAATCCCATTTGCATATTAAATAGGGAAAGATTATATTAACCAACAAAGCCGCTTCGGGCTGCTGAATTCTTAGTTTTGAGCTATGCAATTTCCCTTACAGAGTCTACTTCTCTAAAAAAATTATTTAGATAATGACTTTATCATTTCGTCATCATGATTTCTCGAGAACTGTAATTTCCACAAGCCCTTCAAAGTTCCCTTAGTTATTTCAGTTGACGGAAACACATTCATTTCCTATCTTGTTTTCACACCTATTATTATTATACAGCACTGCGACTCATTTTTCGGTAGCAGTGCTGGAACATCACAAAGTTGCTAACCAACAACTTGTTGCTGTCTTTCCTGTTTAGTGTGGTGTGAACCTGAAGTGGATGTTCAAGTTTTTGAATTGCAGCAGTTTCTTTTTCAAGGGTTTGAAAGAAATCTTAGAATGTACTGCTTCTGTGAAAACAAGGGCACATTTTCTTTGTTGGTTCAATGCAAGAAGCTTGCTTTAAAAAAAAGGCTAGCTGTCATTCAAAGATTTCAATATTTTGTATCATGACATTTACATAAAACAGTAATTGATTTGTCAAAGAAAGGAGAAGTTTTGCATTGTGAGATTTTTATAAATGGGCATATTCATAAATACATACATACATTACATTGTGACAGCTACAAATATGGTGCACTGAGCAGTAAATCATTTTGTATAGAGCTAAAAAAAGCTACTAAATCGGACTTTAATATAGTTAGGAAAGAAAAGTGTTGCGTGATCTATATCAACTGCTTTACTATAAATAAATTGAGCGGGACATTATTCCTTTGCATAGAAAATATTTGTTCTGAGTGATATTCAAATGTGCAGAAAAAATGGAGCCAGGTCCAAGTCTAAAAGCCTAAATATGATAAACAGTTTTCTCATTACGCAGTCGATAGATGTTCCAGTATTTTGACTTTTCAGAAAGCCTGGAAATTGGCCTAACATTCTTCAGACCATGTGTAATACATCCCCTACTCAATAGTGCATGCATAATAGGCCAGACTTTCACTGGCTTATGAGCGGAATCTGTTAATGTGTTAATGACAAATGAGGGTGTAGCTTTCTTAACTAATCACATCCAACTGTTACCCAACTCGCAACGACGTAGGAGTATATCTCCTTGAGATGTCGCCAAAACCTGATCCCCTTCTTGACTGAGAAATCTTCAAATGTTCTCTCCACGTGAAAAAAGGAGTCTTAGAGCAATAATAATGGCGATTATGAGAAAAAAAAAATACATAACAATGTTCCTGTTTGTGATTTGATATGTCTTTATAATGGGGAACATAAACTATATTTCATTCACTTTGCTTTGGAATACAAAGGCAGTTCACAAAACAACACCACAATGTTGACTTTCATTTTCTATATGTGGTGTCCAGCGCCTTTCCCCTGGTTGGATAATACATCTTGATGATGTTTATTCTGACAGGGAGACTGCAGTATATTTTGGCAACAAAGCTTACAGTGTTGGTCAGCCTTTTGCAAAGCACATGATCTACTGCTGAGAGACATGTGAGACAAAGTCACGGTGGATTATTTTTAGAGACAGTAAGTTAGGTATAATAAAATGGACATATATCCTTAAAAAAAACAGCCTGGGATGACAGTGGTTTGTTTTGTTACATTACACTGGGATCAAGTGTAATCTTTCAGCATTCCTGTGCTTTAGTAGTTCAAGTATTTGTTTCTAGTGGAGGCCAACAGCGAGGTGATGGTACAAGTATTATTTTTGATACTGACTTGGTTTAGCGTATCCTTTGGTTTTTATGATTTACAAAAGGATGTGTGATCATCTGTGAAGCGTTAAATAAGATAAGATAAGATAAACTCTATTGGCCTTCCTCCACATTACACAAAACAAACGTTCGTCCAACATCAACCACGGATAATTCTCAGACCATCATGCAGTGCTCTCCTGGATGTGTCGTCTATCATTACAAAACAAGCAGGATTTATGTGGTTCAGACCAGGCAGTATAGTTTACCTGAGACGAGCCTCAAGGTTAGGCTGATTTAATGACACAGATCTAAAACATCACTTTTTGTTGTGCGATATACTCTACATCGGCTTAATGCTTGACACAAACAACATTTTCTTTGTGATATGTAAATAAAGTTTGCCTCCTCTTGTAATGTCTCACTTTGTTCACAGCAGAGCTCAGTGTTGTGGAAATTAAATGTATTGATTTCCCTGTGACAAATAAACGTCCAGAGAAAACTTGCAAATGTCTTTAAGAAATGTATTGAACAGACACTTAGAATAATTCAGCTGAATAGATAGAGCTCCTTCCCCACAGATGGTTCAGAGGTCTAACCCCGGTTAAAGAGTTTAGCAGTGTATACATATGTTTCACACAAAACTGAACTGATTCTTCCAGCTGCACATTATCTCGTCCGTGCAGGCAGACACTCTTCTTCGATGGAGCTAAGATGTCAAGGCAGGCCTTGTTTTGTCTGCTACGGAGAGAGGACGACAGTTGTGAGCTCAAAATGCAGTCAGTCAGTTAGATTACAGTAAGTCAGACATAATATACAGTAGTATGGTCTAAGAGTAAAACTCAAACAGAAGACATTGGAAAACAGTTAAGTGATAGTATGGTATGGATACAAGTTATATAGAGAATAAAATAATAAATTGCCACCACAATTCCCACTTTGGCCATTCCTATGGCCATTTAAGTATTTACAATTTATCGAGACATCAATAGATACTACCCAAAATGGTTTACATATGCACATCATTAATCGATAAGGTTAAAGCTGTTTTTGTGAGCTCTAAGCAACTCTGTGTTGTAGCAAGCTATGGAATGTTTAATATGGTATTTCAACAACAACCCATACCTGTGGATGAGGTGGAACACAGACCTCAGTTACTTAGATAGCCTAGTCTGTACACATATGATTCTGCCTCCTACCACAATACTTTCTGTATGACAGTTTTGCAGTTTCAGAAACTCCCTCCTTTCTCTCTCCAGCCACACAAAATGAGTGAGATGATTGGCTATGCCACTGTGTCAGGTGTGCTGGCGTCCAAGACTGTCAATTGTGTTTTAGGTGGGGGAGGAGGCTCTGGGATCCTTTTGCATTGGCTGGTGTGGATCCAAGTGACCTTACCCTCGACCTTCACTGCTGTTTCTGTTGTCAGCAGCACTTGGTATGGCCCTTGGTACCGTGGCGTCACCTGTGATCCTTGATGACCACCGAGGCTTCTGTCTTTAGGCTAAGGAGGACTCCTGTGGCTGCAGATGGCAAGGCGTTTTTTGTCCTGTGAATGAAGTGCTGCAAATTTTTTTGTCTGGGAGAGGGAATAGAATATGCCTTTGGTGGAGTTGGACAAATGATCTAATCTTATTTCCAATAATGAAAAAGTGTTTTTAATTACCATTTTATATAATGACAGTGCCCTCTGGTGGCACACCACACAAATATATCAGTCTGAGTGCTGCTAACACATTGCTGTCATTTCACACATCCTCATTACTAACTGTTATCTTTATGTGGCCATCACTTTGAGTGGAGGTTTATATAGGGTTCTGAGGTTTGAACAATTAAAAGTGACTGGTCTGTGGACTTTAGCCTTGAAAGTCAGAATTATCATCTTTGTAGAACTATATGTCAAATATATCTATAAACTGTATGCACATTTAAACCATTTGGCAGTTGAAAATGATAAAGAGAGACTAAAAACTGAGCAGTTCTCTCAGTATCTATGTTGTAGGTATTAAGGAGAAAAAATAACATGCAGTGCCAAGGGGCTGAACAGGATTTTAACCTCCCAGCCACCAAAGAATGTTTCTCTCATATATTTTTGATGGACTTCATATGACCTTCAATAATATTTGGCCCTGCAGAGGGAGTCTGGATACTAGCTAATACATCAACCCTATTCCACCCACTAGTGCCATATTTCTTCACATCACTATTTCAGACATGTATGGCATGACTACAGCAGGTGGGTTGACTTAAAACTAAAGGGTCCTAAGGCCTTTGTGTGTGTGTACATGTGTGGGTTTGAGCCATTCTTAAGAATTACAAGCTACGACCACAATGCAGTACAGAGTACACTAAACCAGTGTGACCTTATTGCCAGCTTCATATGTTAACTGCTTGTGACCAGTTCAACCAAAGGGATGTTTTTCTGTGTTTTATTCATGAGATAAAAAAAAAAGAAAAAAAGACTAAAGGGAAAGCTAAAAAGTTTTGGGCATCAGAAATTCTTTTGCTGCTTTTTTCTTTTGATATTCAGAAATCCCAAATATCATATTGGGAACCACTGCACTAAACTAACTTACAAATGTACCAATTTGAATGCAGTTACTGAAAAAAACAGTAGCCTCCTGCCAACTGTATGTGTTTGTGGAGTTGTAGGAAGGGGTTTAAAATGTGCCCATAGAACTTTACCAATTACAATCCTCATAAGTTAGACCCACAAGACAGGGAAATTGATGACAACTGTGTATGAATTATAAATAACAAAGGTATTCCAGCAGCACACATCATGTGAGACAAATATAATCCAGCAGTGGGCAGTATTAGCCCAAAACTCAGATAGTGGACTCAACTCTACAAGTGTCCTGCCTTATGTTGAAGGAACATTATATTGGGGAAGTTGTCTAGCTAAAAAAATGTACAATAAACACCTCTAAATTAGATGAACTGAAATATGAATTATTTTGATGGATTAATGTGGGGCAACGAGAGCAAGTCCTATTTAAATGGAAATGAAGTTGACAAAAAGGAGACAGACAGAGAACTAGTGAAATAATTGACAAAGCTTGGGATGGACTAGTTTGCAGAGGGTGGAGCTGTGCCACTTACTATGTGACAGTGCCCTCATCACTTGTGTGAGTGTGTGTGTAATGAAGAAATGAAAAGGTGATGGGGTGTATCTTCTAGTTCACTTGTGCTCATTCCTTCCTCCCCTCTTTAGATAAGTAATTTGTCCCAGATGTTCCCTGACGTGTGCTAACACACACACACACACACACACACACACACACACACACACACACACACACACACACACACACACACACACACACACACACACACACACACACACACCCCGCAGCCCCAAAACACACATACACAACACAGGTCCGCTGATAAGACAAGATTAAATGATTGGGCCTGACATCATTGGACATATTGGTATTATTTGAACTAGATTGTCATGTTAACACATGTGAGTGAGTGTGTATCTCCTGCTGTGAGTGAGTAAGTGTTCCCGTCAGCCCCTGTAGCTTAAAGTGTCCCAGTTCTGCAAGGTGACACACTTACAGCCTTATCACTACAACTCTGAGCTAATTATCAACGTAGTTCATTTGACAGTGAGTTAATTGGATCAAGGCTGATGTAGAGTGTGGGCTTATGAGTGTTTTAGTGTGTATCACATGAGATGAAGGCAGATAAAAATGAGGGACTGCATCGTTTTACTGCATAGGGCTGAGGTTGTTGAATTACTTGCAGCATTATATCCTCAAGCTCTCTGCATTATATGTGCTCTCTTCATTGGCTGTCTCCTCTGCTATTTTGAGTTCTTCGTTTTGACTCTTTTTAGATTTCTATTTCCCCCATGATCTCCTATCTCCCTTTATGATCATTTTAACCATCTTTCCACAATCTTCCACAAAAGAGACTTTTTTCTGTCTCCTTTATTTTCTTCCAAACTTCAAATTCCAGTATGTTCTCATAGGCTCGAGTCAGAGGGTGTTTCAATAATTCATCCAGTGTTTGTTTGAGCGGCAGTCAAACTAGCATGCCCAGACAGGGGTGAGATTGAGGGCTTCTCATCTCGTCCCTCTCTAGGGGTCACAGCCTGGACCGGTTATGCAAACTGGTTTAAATTTGTCCTTAAAAGCCCCAAAAACAGTCCTTGTTTTTAGGTTTAAGACGTGAATGGACATACTGTCCAGTGAAACATGATCATTAGTTGAGAATACCCAACTAGCTATTGCTTTTTTGGCCAATTTACAGTTTTACTTCAGTGAGAGAACAAGTGAGGTTCATGCTGTTTTATCTGTGTCAGAGACACAATGTCAAATGAAATCCCCCGTCCTCTTCCGCCTGACTACTGCAGACACAAAGTAAAACTCAACTCTAACGAGGTAAGTAATAGTCAGACTTTGGCATCAAGAAACATTTATGGAACCTTTTTTTTTTTTTTTTTACAGATATGACCAGATATTATCTATATCTGTACATAGTAGTCAAATGTTTATGTCAAATGTTTATGTTTACCTTGTTCAGCTTTGTTGTCCCTGTTTTTAGCCGCATGTCTATATGTATGCATGTAAGCTCTAATACTGGAGTCAAATTCCATGGAATTGTTCAAACTTACTAGGGCATTAAAGCTGATGCTGATTCTGATAACCGGTATTATTTTTCTTAATAACATATTTTACATTTGGCCCTTTAGCATGTTCAAAATATTTTGGGTAAAAACAAAAAAGGACCTGATTTGGAGAAATGATGAAAACTGACAAGGTGACAAGTCAGCTGACAAGGTGTTGAAACTAAGTCATGTCAGGGCATTCATTTTGACAGGAAATGTATTTAAATAGCCAGGACCCCCACGTTCTGCTATTTTTAGTCCTCCAGGTGGTGTGGAACATTCATTCCCCCTCAGTTTGAACCCTGTGCCTCCTACATGTCTTTTTCTTTGCCCTGCTGTGGATCTTTTTCATTTTCAGTCACGGCAGCTCCAGAGGCTTGTTTTACACACGCTGATGGCGTCTGCTGTGTCAGGCTTTCTCAGCGTTACTGATATGATTGCCTATGCTGTCTACTGGGAAATATAAATTCAAAACCACCGCCAGGTCAGCTAACCGTCAGCTAATCGCTACGCTAGTCACTGGACATGTTGCAGAGCAAAGACTTCCTGGCCTCAGCAGGGTCTAATATGTAACCCTGCCATGTTTTCACTTCAGCCCTCTGATAGCCAGCTCTCGGGGTCAGTGAAGCAACTAATATCATGCCGTGACTACATCCAGACGCTTAACATTTGTGCGTGAAGCTTGTACTAACTCTCTGCTTTAACGCTGCTCTGCATATAAAGCATGGCTAGCATGCATTTACTTTTCCATGCAGTGAACAGTCAGAAAGCAGCTGCCAGCTTTTCATTTTCTCAAACGGTAGCTTGAGTGAGTCTTTGTGGATTTTTGTTCACAAGCTATGAAACTTGTTTTACTGCATTAAACTGACAGCTGTGTGACACACAGGGCTGCGCTCCGAACTCGCAACATCTGTGTGTGATTTGCCAGTTGCGTCCTTGTCAGTATAGACGTGAATCACTACCATTCATTTAGGCAGGTGGCAGTTAGTAAGTTTTCTTTGCAGAAGTTGGTTTCCGAGCAAATACAAACACACACACACACACACACACACGCACGCACGCACGCACACGCACACACACACACACACACACACACACACACACCTCAGGGTCTTTTCAAAGTCTTCTCTTGTTTCATTACCGGCATCACCAGGTTTTTACAGATGAGAACATTACCAGACCGCTAAGAACATAATAGCCCTCCTGTTCTGTGTCTTGACTGGATGACATCATAGCACTGCTGTGGGGAACTTTGGAGCCGTAAAACAGGATATATTATGTAAAACACATTGTAATGATTTAGTAAGGTTTTGTGGAGACAGTGAGCGTCTTGTAAACCTCTGTGGTGATTGCAATACACTGTATGTATGGGAGTACTCTTTATATATTAGATTTTCAAGTACTCTTCGCAGCACATCAGCCCTCTAGTCACTCCTTTTCTACGAGGCCTGAATCGGCAGCTCTGTCAGTAGACAGTAAAGCGCGGGATGACAACAGAAAACGTCCCATGCAACACTGACATCAGCCGTTCGTTCCTCCCTTTCTCTTTTTTATTTTCCTTCATTTTAACTTCCTGTAAGGATTTTTTCCTCCCTCCCATCTCCTCATCATTGTATTATATTGACTTGCCTCTGTTTTGCTCCCTCTCATCCCAATATAATAGCAGACACAAAGAAACACAGCTAGATAGGTTTTTTTTTGTGGTTGTTTTCAGTAACAGCGTTCGGACCAATGGCTTGTCATATCCAAAGCCTCCTAATTGGTGTCACAAGGTGTCAGGGGGAAATCACGTAGCACCACAGGGTTGCCCTAAAATCCGTCTCCACCCTGCTGAAAAGAGAATTAACAATAAATTATTGGAGGAAAACAATGCAATGAACGGTGACATTAGTTTTTCACTGTAGATTTGGCAAAATAAAAAGTAGGATGATGACTTAAGAATTGTCACAAAAGTAGACACAATACAATTTAAATAACCCCTGACAACTTGTAAATATCTCTCTATATAATGTCTCTGTGTCAGATGTGGAGAATGATGAATTTCCCCTGTGGGGTGTTCAACTTCCTGGCTTGTTTGCATTGGCACCAAGCAGACAGGACACACTATGCCAGCCATTGTCGATGTGGTCAACAGTTCTCCTAAATAACACACCCACAGGAATTTGTCTCAGTCTGCTCGGTTTTAAAAAAATAAAGAGAGGAAATAAGGAGAGATGGTGTTTGGAGGTGCTCACAGCACTGGAACCACTAAGAGTTTAAATGTTTGTTCTGTGGTCGGGAAGGGTTAGCCTGTTGTTTCTCATATGGAGAGGGTTCTGCGAGAGGTCAAATAAAATTGAAATGCATGCATGCTTTGTGAGTGTACGTTGCTCTGTATTTGTGCATGTGGTGGAGGGCGTCAGGCACCTGTTCCAGTGTTTCTTCATCCTCATTTATCCATCTCTGCTTCTCCTTCTTTCCTCATTGGTCAGTCGCTCTGCCAACTCCTCCTCACTTACTCCTCCCCAGGTGGCGATTATACGTGGCATGATACTAATGTCTCAACTTCGTGCTCTGCTGCACACAGACATGGAAAACAACAAATACAAAAAGAAAACAGTTTCCCCCATCTCGTTTCCACTCCTGCTCCCTCTCGCAGCAGGTAGATGGGCTGGAGGCCTCGCCCTGTGACATCATAGCTCTCTGTTTGTCTCATGGCGGCTCAAGTTTCAGCAATACGGATATTGGTTGGCTGACTCACTGTCCTTGAATTATGTTGTGCTGTGAAGGGGAGGCGGCATGGGTGTGTGGTCAAGGAGGGGTGGATGTAAATTGGATTTTTGCTCAGATGGAGATAAATCTAAAATGAACCTGCATACATTCTCTGCTCTCTCCTCTCTTGCTGCAGTTCCTCATTTGCTTTGTAATTCAAAACACTGCTGTGTCTTTTCATAAAGTCTAACCACCTTTATGCCTATGCTTTAAACGCTTATATTTCCACATTTTTTTCCATACGAGCGGCATGGCTTTATGGATGGAAATAGGGATCAACCTCTCTGGTCCAGAATTTCTCAACAACTACAGGACTGATTGCCCAAACGCTGGTGGTCCTCTGACTTTTCCCTTTTAGCACAACCTACATTTTTTGCCTTTAGTAATATATTACAACAGCTAGTACATGGATTGCCTTGAAATAAGATTCCCCCAACAATATTATTAAAACATTGATGATCCCTTCACTTTTAATCTAGTGCCACCAAGAAGTCAAAATATGAATTTGTCCAGCACTTTGATTTATGTGTAATACCTCTAAAATGGATGACATTCAGCCTACACTTTACTTTCTATTTGGTGCTGATTGGCACATATGTTAGCATGCTAAACTCAGATGGTTAACATGGAAAGCGTTATTAATTGTGCCAGGGTTAGCAGTTGACCCTAAACATGGCCTCACAGAGCCAATTTTCTTTTGCCGTACAATTATCATTTTTCTATTAAAACTCTGTTGCCACCATCATGATTATATTACGCCTCCTTACTGACTCCTGAATTAACCTCTTTGAAATCTCTTTCCATGTATTCCTGTGAAGGCAACAGCCAACATTTCCTAAAACCTGAAACACTGTCCTCCGGAACCAGTGAACATCCAGGGACAGGACATTGAGATTGTGCAATCTTATAAGTACCTGGGTGTTCACTTGAACAATAAACTGGACTGGACTAATCATTCAAAGGCACTTTACAAAAAGTGTCAGAGCAGACTGTATCTGCTGAGGAGACTGAGGTCCTTTGGAGTGCAGGGAGCACTCCTGAGGACCTTTTTCAACTCTGTGGTGGCATCAGCCATCTTTTATGCAGTGGTCTGCTGGAGCAGCAGCATCTCAACAGCCGACAAGAAGAGACTGAACAAGCTTGTCAGGAAGGCCAGCAGTGTGCTGGGGTGTCCACTGGATACGGTGGAGGTGGTGGGAGACAGGAGGATGATGGCCAAGCTGTCATCCCTGATGAACAACACCTCCCACCCCATGCAGGACACCCTGGCAACTCTGTGCAGCTCCTTCAGCCACCGGCTGCTTCACCCCCGGTGTGTGAAGGAGAGGTACCGCAGGTCCTTCCTTCCTGCTGCTGTCAGGCTGCACAACCAACTCTGCTCCCAGCAGACCACATGACACATGACAATAAAAACCTGTGCAATACAATACACTGTGCAATAATAGTTATAATAGTTTTTCTGTCTGTAAATATAATATTTCAGTTATTGTTGATTTTCTACTGTTTCTTATTGCTTATTTATAATACTTGTTTTTTTATTTCATTTTTTATTTTTATCTTGTCTTTCTTCTACTATGTCTCTTGTGTGCACTTTACTCTATGCTGCTGTAAGCCTGCAAATTTCCCCGCTGCGGGACTAATAAAGGATTATCTTATCTTATCTTATCTTATCTTTTGCTCCATGTTTGGAGACAGTCTTATTATCAGAGTTTTGTTTACTTTATTTTTTTACTTCCTCTTACTGGGATAAGGAAATGTATATAACGTATATGGTCTTTCCCCTTTCTTCTATAGGTGGAAACTCACACATACACACACCTGGCCTGGATAGATGGATAGTGCTCAGGAACCACAGTGATGTGGGAAACAGATGTGCTGCTGAAAGGCAGCATGAAACAAAGAGGATGAAGAGGATGATGATGAATGCACTCTGCAGTGGAGATGGAAATAGTGGAAATGCTGCAGTAGGGCAAGGAGCACTTTGATTCAATTCTAAAGAGAGCTTCCCAGATTTCATTAAACCTGAGATTGCATTCTTATGGAGAGCGTAAAACTCTCCTCAATGGACACGGCACCTGAGATTTCTCTTTACGGATCCCATTCTTCTCTTATATTCCCATTCTCCCATTTACTTTCACTTCTTCATTTTTTCCCATCGATGCTTTGGCAGAACTCCAACACCTTAGCTTTTTTCATTGGCCTTCTGACTCTACACACAGCTTTACAACATTCCTGAGCAAGAATCATGCCTCCTCCTTCTCACCTCTGTGTACACACTACACCTTGACCCTCAAAAGCTCTGATAGCCCTTTACAAAGACCTCCCTGGAACATCGTCGCCCTCGTGTTGCTTCAATCCCATTCAGTATATAACCACAGCCTCACAGATTGCAGCCTTTACCTCCTGCTTTTGTAATATTCCTTTATCTGTTCTGTGTAAACACTACATACGCATACAAGTGTGCACATGGTCAGCCACATTCTGTGTTTATACGAGCGGGGATGGAGGCATGCTGGTGGTTTAAGCACTGTAAACACGTCTTAAACTGATGTCTGCTGCAGTGTGGGTGATGTCATCCCATGTGCGGCCTGAGCCAATTTCAACATTCTATGCATGCAAGCTGTGAAGAGGGTCGTCGCACACAGGAAAACATATGACCAAAAAAAGGCAATCCAGCATTGGCCGCGGCATCAACAGTCTGGAGCAAACATCATTTAGCTAAGAACTGTGACTAGCAGAGCAAAGAATTGAGTTAGCTCAGACAGTCAGCTTTCATCGAGACTCATTAGGTTACAGCTCATTCTTAGGCCCGGCACACAACTGCCTCTGCTGTTTTTCCTCATCTTTTCCCCCTCATTCCTTTGTAGCTTCCTATTTCCTTATTTGTATCTACGGAATTTTGTTTTCTGTCTCTCTCTCTCACACACAGAAAAAAAGAAAATAACAATATTGACTCTGTATAGCAGAGTGATTACTTTTAAGCTGATGCTGTGGCACTATGCAGCCTTTTCTCAAGTTAATGAGTCACTGTGAGCAAAGGGTAACGGCTGAGAGATGGAGAAGGAGTCAAGAAGTGTTGTGGATGGCAGGCAGGCTGGCTCGGTGTTGCTCTGCCTTAGAAGGCTGTATTTGGAAGCTAATGGAGCTAATGGACCATTCAGAGATGACTGCTCAAAATATCTACCTACCCACCTACCTACCTATCCATCCATCCATCCATCCATCCATCCATCAATCCATCTTTTCTTTCTCTTCAGCTTTGGAGAATCATACAACATGCTTCCAGGCACATGCAAACCCATTTACATACAAATGCTTGTCAGCTCTGGGTGTAAATGAATAATTCAGGCACAATGCAGCAAATTCCAAACACACATGGATGCTGTAGGGAATTACAATCTGAAATAATCATGTCACTGTTATATCTTTTCATGTTGTTTACTCATCCAAAACGCATGAATGTGTTTATTATAAGATTGGTCATGCATACACAAGCCCAGAGGAAGTAGGACACAGTGATTGGCAGAAATCCATCAAGTCTCAAATGTATGCCGAATCATGTGGTGAAACAATGACAATACATATTCAGGTTACTGTTAGTGAAGGAAACAAATAGGTGTACATTTTATACCTACCGTATGATCCATTATGCAGCACTAATAGGTTGAATATTGTATGGCCGGTTAATAAGAAATCAATGCAGTGATCACATTGTTATTACCAACACTGTAAGGTAATAATCTACTGGTTTATACTGTATATTTTACACAGCTTTCCTCCCAATACCCGATACCACGCTACAAAAAGCACTATGATGTAACTGTGTCTCAGTGATGATATTGATAAGCCACAGCACAATTTTCTTCTGTTCATTTCATCTTTGTTTTCGTTTACTTTAATCAATAATGAGCTGAGCAACGTGCACGGATTTCCTAAGGCAGCATGGGTAGTGTAGTCCCCCAGAGTGCCTGTCTCAGTGTAGGTCTGAGCTCCGTGCTCCCTGCCGGGGTACTAAGGGGATTGGATATGCTCTGCTAATGCTATTAGTGCTGCATCTTGGGATTACTGTCTCTAAAGGAAAGGGGAAAAGGGCATGAAAAGTGAAAATCCACCACGTTGGGGGGTACGTGTGTGACAAAGATTTGCATGTCTGTACATGTATACAGGAGGGCTTAAAAACGGGATATTCTTGCAGACTATTGCACACTAACATAATATTAAGTCACTGGCTCTAATGCAAAGTGTTGTGTGAGCTGTTTTTTTTAATTTAATTTGTCTGTTAAGGTACTCCTGGGATTTGAGTTAATTAGTCTATAAAGATAGCCAGACTCCTTTTTTTTTTGCCATAGGAAAGATTAATATTAATATTTTTTTTTCAAGAAGGCCAAAGTTGAAATTTGATCCAGAAGCAGAGGTCTGATCCATTTAAACTGTCCATTTTAGTATTGTGTGACATGTTGTCAAAGCAAAATCTAAATAAAACAATAAAATAAAATATATATTTTTTTCTTTTTTACATTTCGACCTGTGCGGCAACTGAGTCAGTGTAGGTGATATTACTGAGCTCAGAGGAGATCATGTTTGTATCGAGTAGCAGGAAAACTGTACAGCGGGTACATTGATTGAGATCAATAGCAATGTGAGAGTCAACCATACCTAAGATAAAGTACACTATCCAACACTCAGGATATCTAAGCCTTACAGCACGACAGAGTTTCAGAAACAGCATCTTGTTCTTTTTCTGATCTGAAGGTGTCTTTATACATCACCCCTGTTAAAGAACGCATGAAAGACAAGCAGAGTATTACAGTAGAAGTGGTGTACAGGCAGGACTCTGCTCTGCCCACCAGAATTTCACCAGCTTGCCTTCTAGGTTGATCTGCTCTGTGAATTGTGCATGTATAACCAGCTGCTGAAAAAGGCTGTGTGCCTTCAGGGAAAAACATTCTGACTTTGAATTATAAAATAAGAAATAAAGAAGTGTTCTAAATTATTAAATAACGAGTACATCATCTGGCGAAAAACATGGCCTTATGAATATGTACAGCGTGTGTCGAGGACTGACATTCACCACACGCAATATTATTTCACGAGGCATTTGTTTGTTCAATCAAACAGAAAATCTCAATTTCATATTGCCTCGGGGCTGCTGCAGGTGATGTTTTGAGGTTTTTCTTACCGCAACAAAAGTAACAGTTTGATTTTACCACTCAAATTTTGGTACAAGTACAAACAGTAGACAGGGGTCATGTACACTCGGAATATGTTTCAGATCTGTTCCACTGTCAGTGATCCAGTTAAGTGGCATATTCTTCTCTGATAGTTTTGTTCATGCATCTCTAATTAGTATGCAACCATACTTGCCGATTAGTTTCAAAAAGTATGTGCATATCTTCCGCCAAACATTTTCAGTTCTGTAGCTGTTTAAACTACCAAAACGAATATTAAAACCAATGTTTCTGTTTTCCACTGTTATCCCTCTCCCTCCCTCCGATAATCATTGTCTCCCCTTATCACACATTAACACATCCTTCGGCTAGATTGTCCTTATGAATATTTACCAACAGTAAGTCACCAAGGGCAACCTTTTGAGATTTGTTCTCTCCCACCCTGTTTCATGTGTGTGCATGCATTTGCCTGTGGACTTCTGACTGCATGTGTGTGCATATTATTTATTGGTACTCTCCTTTAGGCAGGGTCAGGCATTTGGATCAAACCCAAGAGTAACCTATGTTATCAGAGATGTCAACATATCTCCCACGTACAGAGCCTGACCTGCAGATTAATACACAAAGTGTTTTGGCATTCTCACATTATTATTCATTTTTTGTGGGGTTTTGAAAGAGAATGGAGTTGAGTTAGTTTTCCACATTTCCTGTTTTATGTACAGTACAAGCTCTTTCTGCCTTATAGGGTTACTGACAGTACTCACACAGCAATTATTCACTCTGTGTACACACAGCAGACTCTGCTACAAAACAGACAAGGTTGCAGCTACATTGCCCACTGTGAGTGGCGTTAACAAGGAATTTTCTTCTATCCAACACTTTTCAACAATTCACATTATTGTCGTGACAATGGAGTGGCATTCATCTGTGGAACGCAGTCAAGAGCAGCAGTGCTGAACTGGTTGTTAAGCTGACAGTCAGAGGACGGTAAGCATATTGGACTGAATGTCTTTAACTGAAAAGAAATAGAGGTTTTAGGATGTCTATAAAAAGTCTGAAGTCACAGTTGACCTATTATCTTACATTATCACAGCCTTTCAGTTACTGTATTGTTTGGTGGCCTGTGTGTTGACTAATAGGTCAAGGCTCTTTCCTTGCCCCACAGTAGTGGAAAAATTCCCCACTTTGTTATTGAAGGCAGGACAACGTAGTCGCTGTCCATCTTCCACCGCAGGCTGAAAACCCACCTTTTCAGACTACACCTCGACACACCATGCTGGCGTGTCTCAATTCTTAAACAGGCCCCATTATGCTATTTTCCGGGTGCATATTTTTATCTCAAGTTACAGTTACAACATGTTTACATGCGTTAATGCTCATAATCCGCCTTGTTTTTCTCATCCTGGCTGTCCTGCAACAATTTATCTCACCCTCTCTCTGAAATGCTCCGTTGTAGCGCTTGCTCCTCCCTCCAGAAAGCAAAGTCTGCCCTGATTGGTCAGCTAGTCCGCTCTGTTGTGATTTGTCAACGTTTTACATTTCAAAAAACTCTTCCTCTGGAGCTTCAGCTCCGTCTCTCTCTTTATGTTGTTTGAGGGCCAAACTAGCCGGAAGGAGTTTTACGTGACTTCCGTAACATTGTGACCTCAAAAGTTACGGAGGTGAAGGAGAGAATTCAATCGAGCTGTTTCAGGCAGCTCAGGAGCAGTGATTCTGATGGGGAGGGTAACTCCTTTTAGGCGTGGACTTCAGGTTTTACACTCTATGGACCTTTTACATGTAAAAAATATATATATAACACACTAAAGAAGATGAAAAATTGGAAAAGGACATGAAAAGTGAAGAATATGGAAAAAGTGGAAAAGGGCATGAAAAGTGAATAATATGGCCAATTTAAAGAAAAAAAATCAACACTTTAGCAATTAGTATTGTTGCACTCAACATTTTTAGTTTTGGGTGTTACTTTCAATTTTTGATGATATTTGGCAGATGTTTCTACAGAAGTTTATTAGACTTATTGTAAATCACTTTGGTGTAAAGTACCAGAAAAATGTAACGTGTCATTCAGTGTTGGCATTTCAAGGTTAAAAGTAAAATTTTCACATTTTTGGAGTGATTAAGTGTGTTAGCTTACTCCTGGCTACATTTTAAGGGCTGTCTTTTGTGTTGTGTTAATTTGGGAGGGGTTCCTGGTTTACTATTTATAGGTCAGTTGTTGCAGTTTGCTTCCATGACTTACAGAAGCTGCACTTAGCATTTCATTGGTGCTGTGTGGTGGAACTTTCTTAACCTCAAACACCACAAACTTTTAATTTAACGGTGACAGCAACATTTTGGCATTCTGTTTGGCTTGTTGCCTTAGCAAGAAAAAAGATTGCTTTATACTGTTTGTGATGGCCTCTCCTTAAAAGGTTATGGTAGGGTTTTATTTCTTGTTGTTGCACAGATTAAGCAAACAATCAAGCTTTTCTGTGTTTTTCCACTTACCATGATCAAAGAGGTGATGTGACCTTGAGGAAAGTATGATGCATTACCAATATTACTCTACAACAGCCCATATTGTTGGGTTGAAACAGAGAGCACTGTTACTAGTTTGCATATGAAGGAATATCAAAAATAATTCAACACTGATGTTTCCCCATTCTGTTTGGTGTGCGCCTCTCTCAGACTGATTATAACAGACTCAGACATCGAACCTCTCACCCATCCCCACTCCGTCTCTCAGATAGAGATGAGGGAAGATGTGTTTAAAAATAAATTGGTGAATATTATTTTGCTGTCAGATGCACCATTTGAAAAGCCTGTTCAATGTTACACCAACAACTGGAACTCAAGTCATTCATTTTGTAGTTCTGCTGTGTACAGATTAAACGCAAGATGCCACTCTTTAAATAGAGGTTTGAAATGCATGCTGCTTGGATGCTCAATGTAAAATGTGTGTGATATGGTACGGTGCTCGCAGCAACAAACTGAGACTTTAGAAATATTTTGTCCTAAATCAAAATTAGATAGGCAATACTTCAACGGCACCTTTTAGACTTCAGAATGCATAGCTGCATGTGATCATGAACAGGAAACTAATGATACCCATTGCAGCAGAATATTTCCTCTGTGTTGACTGCCCTTTATTTTATATGTAAACGAAATATCCTTCTTGCCACTACAGTCTTTGTATGTGGGTAAACTTAATTTGAACCCATTTCTGTGAGACAAACACAGATATCACTGGATCCCTTTGAATGGAACCTGACACATTTACTTGTCTAGACTGTGATTTCTGTGTTAACTATGAGCGCTACAAATAAAACAGAACTTCCAACTATTTCCAGCCCCATAAAATAAGATAAGATAAGATAAGATAATCCTTTATTAGTCCCGCAGCGGGGAAATTTGCAGGCTTACAGCAGCATAGAGTAAAGTGCACACAAGAGACATAGTAGAAGAAAGACAAGACAAAAAATAAAGAAAATATTATAGTATTATAAATAAGCAGTAAGAAACAACAATAACTGAAATATTATATTTACAGACAGAAAAAACTATTTTAACTATTTTAACTATTATTGCACAGTGTAATGTATTGCACAGGTTTTTATTGTCATGTTTTTAGTGTCATGTGTCATGTGGTCTGCTGGGAGCAGAGTTGGTTGTGCAGCCTGACAGCAGCTGGAAGGAAGGACCTGCGGTACCTCTCCTTCACACACCGGGGGTGAAGCAGCCGGTGGCTGAAGGAGCTGCACAATAATGGCCTATTGTAACATGCTAGAGAGTTGTTTTGAACCTTTAAAAATAACAGAATTCTTCATTTGGACCTTTTTTTATGGTAAGTAACAGCCATGAATCATAGTTCAACAGACAAAATGATAACTTTGCTTCTCATATAATCCGGTATGAAGTTATTATAACTAAGGTTCAGGAACCTTAGTTATAATAAAAACCACACTTCACTCCCCTACTAATTTGATTACCGGTGTCTTGTTAATTCCACCACATGTGCCTCATTAACTCATCGGCCATGTAGAACTAAATACAAGTTTCTAACCCTTTGCTAACATAGCCCCTGCGGCCATGCCTTCTCCTGCAAGTCCTCCTACTCTATTTCTCACGTCAGCCCCTACCAATGCTGCGGCATCCGCAACATCCTTCTCACTTCACAGGCTGCAGATTGCCTCCAACAATTCAACCAGGGCACCTACTGGGGGATCTTGACTTGGACTTCCAAGTCTGGAAGTCTGCCCTTAAGGACAATCTCGACCTTCAGTTTGCCCATTCAGCCTTACTTATGCAGGTTCTTTGGTGTTTCTTGGAAAGTTTCATTCTACTTCGCCGTCACTCTCACTTCGCTGCAAGAGAAGCCCCTAAATATTTGATTCCTTTTCTTAAGCCCTCTGCTGGATCGTACTCAACAACCACAACTTCCATACGTCATTCACTTTCTGGACAACTTCTTAACCGTCACACCATCAGTGTCCTTCCATCCTAAGGTTCCTCTGACCCCATTTATGCTTTCCCTCAGCCTGGCATTGTCTTTTCCCCCAAGAAAACAGTGGGACCAAGCACATCCTCCTAGGTTCCTCGGCATCACCCTATAGATTCACTCTTCTTTCAAGCCCCCCTTCCAATACAGAAACTCCATTGTATCTCATACATCTCTAACTACCTCCTTGCCCATTGTTAAACCAAGCTACAGCTTCTTTACATGCTCAGACCCCTGCATTTCGCCATATGCATTATCCCTCAAGGTTGATCCTTCCTCCCCCAATTACTGTCCCTGTCTGCTGCCAACCTATCCCTCCACGATTTTATTATCTTGGACGATGCCTGAAAAATGTAGCTGAGACCGTGGTGTGACTTCCTTTCCACTTTTTTTCCTTGACATCCACATCACTCAGCCTGAAGACATCCAATTGCACACCGACACAGAACCCTCCATCGGAATCGGATGTTACTACTGTGGTTGATGGTTTACCTCCACTTGGCCTCCAGAATTGTCCTCGCTTTTTCTTTCCTCCGCCCTCAACGAACTGCACCCCGTACTCATTGCCGCCCTACTTTGGGGGAATGAGTGGTCTAAAAATGTCAACGTCATCCACTCAGACAACTGCACCACCGTCGCACCCATCTCATCATTCACCTCGACAACCACTCATTCGTCACAAACCTTCTCCCTTCCATCCTTCTCCTCCACCCTTTCATATCCGTCATCAAAGCCCCCATCATCCCACCGTACATGAACCTCATCCTATTATCCCACAGATCACGACCATCAACCATCAATCTTTCCCGCATCTTTAAGCCATTCCACATAGAACTTGTTGTCACCAGTAAGGACATTTTGTTCCTTACTCGTGGTGTGGTCTTTGTTAGTGAAGCAGGCAATATTTTAATGTCACAGTGGTTGTGGTTGTTTTTGAACTACTGAAATGAACAAGTAGAAGTCATTGTTTCTAGCAGGCTACTTTCTTACTGCACAGATTGAGAACCAGAGGGCACAGTTTACAAATCCATTCGCACAGATAGAAGTTTTTTCCGCCATGTGACCACAGAGGGAACCATAGAAGGCTATTGGTTTTGGTGAGAATACAATGGAAGATACAATATTACATAAAGAGTGGTTCTGAAAGGAACTGTAGAATAACTATTATTATTTTAAGACCAAACAAATGATGTATTAGCAAAATAACAGCCTTACGTTCTCTGTAGTGATGTTGCTACTATTATATGAGCATGGTTCATATTTTTGCATGTTGGTGTTTGAAAATGACACCCAGTAAAATATGCAAGTAAGCAAATATGTATGCTAAGTATTTGCAAGTTAATATTTGCCAATATCTTAGATCTCACAGACTCCCACTAAGAAAAGCAGGAGTGTTTTTTATTCTATGGCTCAAGACCCCCTCTCCTGTAATGCAAGATGCACACAGTAATATTGTATGTAGGACTAAAATTAATGAACAGTATCAGAAACAGGCAGGTGCCTACAGTACAGGTGTGAAGTCCAAATCCAAACTCATGTGAACAAAAGTCTGAGGGTAGCAATAATTACACCAGCAGTTGAACCACCATCATTATACATCAGACTAATCAATGGTCATTGCGCTTAAGGGGAGCTGCGAATATGTTAATGAATAGTTCCAATGAGTGGTGAGCTCCTTGTGTGTGTGTGTGTGTGTGTGTGTGTGTGTGTGTGTGTGTGTGTGTGTGTGTGTGTGTGTGTGTGTGTGTGTGTGTGTGTGTGTGTGTGTGTGTGTGCGCAAGTGGCTAGTTTTAATGTCTCTAATGAATAAAAGCCTGTGGACACCTGCTGTTGCCATTAGTCCCAAAGTGCACACTAATCACAGTGGCTTTCAAATCTGAGCAGGTTATTCAGTGTCCCTAAAACTCAAGCACCCTTCATTACATGGAGCACATGAGGGTGCAATGATAGCTGGTTGAGTTATATGCTTCTTCCAGAAAATTCACTTTTATTGATTGAATGCAGTTTTCTCTCACGCAGAGCACTGGACGCATGGAGGAGTAGCTTTAACTTAATGGCAAATTCTCTGGAGATCTAAAGAATAAAGTAGTACAGCAAGTATGAATTGGCAACCTGCATGGACAAACAAGCCATTAACCACCATCTGTTGCCTCCCACCTCGTCCATACCTTACTCTGCTCCCTTAATCTTATGTTGACAAGCTGACTGATTAAATCATCCTTGGAAGAATTTCAACAATCAATGTTCAGTGAATCCCAGTTCCTACCTGTTCCCATGGCTACTGGGAGGACAGAGAACTGAACTGTGGGAAATGCAGTTTTTTTCTTAAACTGGTCTGACTACTTAAATTCTTTCTGGATCCAGTGGCAGGGTGGTACCACTCATCTTGGTGTAAATATGAACATGAGAGGATTCTTGTAGGCTCAGGTAGGGATGTTAGCAGAATGGGGCAGTGGAAGACTGAGAGACAGAGGCGATGACAGCTGCGAGACAAAAAAACAGGAAGAGTAGATGTTGAAAGATTGAGTGTTGGGGGTTACCAGTGTGAGGGTTGCGCTTCAGGACTCAGCTGTGAGCTGCTGATTTACAGGGCCTGAAGGAAAGCCACGGCCTTCCACCCACTCTGTCGCCATGGGAGACGGTCGAGAGGAGGTCTCATCTCCTTTTCTTCCTCACCGTCATTCTCTCTCCATTATAGTACTCATCCCTCTATCTCTCTCTCCCTCTGCCCGTCTCTGTTCATTTTCTACCTGTCAACTGAGCTTCTGAATCAGCCACTAAAAAACAGTTAAAACAACCTCCAGGAAGGTGAATAATGATGAAAATGGAAGAAATTACACACGTGGGCACAGTCAGTTTCTCTGTGTTTCCTTCTGCATGCATGCATGCATGCACACTTCCCATTCATTTCATTGGTCAGTCCAGCTGTACTTCCCTTGTTGGTAATGTGACTGAAAGGTGTGTTATCAAAGGGTTGCAGGCCTCAGTGCACTGGCAGTAGTAATGGAGAATAGGAAAGAAACCACAAACAGGAACCACCACATCAACCCACACACTCAAAACCCCCGCACACCCTCAAAGACATACACAAGCATAGAGATGCATGTGCAAACACACACAGTCAGTATCTGTGTCTGTATCTTTTCCCTCTGACGGTACACCACCCTCTCTTTATCTCAGAGGGCTGGAGCAACAGTTTGTACGTGACTGCAAGTGTCTCTCGAAATGTTTTTGTTAGCTAATTAGCTTTGGCTAAAATAAAAATGCTAAAAAGAAGTAGAGGAGTAGAATGCATGCAGTTAGTTCACTTTTTCACTATTTAAACAGAATACATTGGGAAAGAGCCTGTGGAGCTACAGGAGCGGGAGGCTTCGGGGAGGGGGAGGCTGTTGCTAAGGCAACCAGAGTCGCGGTGCTCGTCATCATGAGGCTTCTTCTGCATTGTGTGTGTGTGTGTGTGTGTGTGTGGACACAGCTCTTGTGAGTTCACCCTCCTCTCTCCAGACAGGAGGCGAGGACATCCCTCTCTAACACTGTGCCAACAGAGAGAGGATCGAGAGACACACAGCAGGAGGGAGAGAGAGAAAAAGAGGGAGATAGAGAGAGAGAGAGAGGCTGAAACCCCATAATGCACTGCACGCTGCAGGGCTGGAGTCGTGCAGATTCATCAGTTCCTGTTCGGAGGGATTGTGTGTGAGCTCACACACACACTTGTACACCCAGACCGAGTGCAAGTGAAACACACAGACAACCAGGCAGGTAAGGCAGCTTTTCTCTGACCGAGCGGACAGCCACTGGCTTTACAAGATGATCTGTGCATCCGTCCGTTACTGCCTCTTGAGAGGAGGAGATTTGCTCCGTAGAGATGACAGGCTATCATTAATATTTGACATGTTATGATTCTGACAACTTCCCTGCCTGTTGCTAGTGATTTTTCTTACTTGGAAATGTCTGAGTTTTGGATTTTTCAAATGCAAAGATATGTCTTAGAGAGTTGAAATATCTGATATGCATGTGTGTTTTTGTCTGCCAGCTTGCAAATAGTGTTTAACTGTGGCTGATCTGAATATACAGGGAAGGTTTTGCATGGACTTATTTTATGGGATCACACTTTCTCATTCTGATGACTGTTTACCTTTTTATGTACATTGGGTATAGTCCAGCAAATTTGGTTATAGGATAGTAAACACACAAACAAAAAAAATCAAACAAAAGCATAAGGAATTAAACAGTAACATGGAAAGTTTGGCTTTAAAAGGTTTAATCTCTATCTAGTTATCTAAAAATCTAGTTAATGTTGCATTACTTGGTCTGATAGGCTTCATGTAACACTAAAGTAAGATAAATGATGTTATTTAAATGTATGTATGTAAGCCCAATGTAGCTGTCAAAAACAATTTGACCCAATGATGCATTATAAATTGCACTTTTATTATGACGATCAGTGATGAGGCGTTTTTGGATTAAGTTTTCAATGGTCTTTGTAATTAAAAATAAATATACAGTAGTTGTTCCCACATTACTTTAAATACTTTGATTTATATACTGCATGTTGTGCCCAGTGACACCAGTGCAAGCTGATTGGTGGTTAAAAGCGTGGCTTCTCCTTTACGGGTCAGTTTGTGGTTTAACGACCACTGAGGCTTGTGACCGTATCTGTGGTGCCAGAGACACAGACAGGCTGGAAAGTACTATTGCAGGAGATTAGAGCAGGGACTCTTAAACTTTATTACCCCAGGTCTCCAACAGGAAATTTCCGTCCTCCACCCATGGGACCCCATCATGAAATCCTGTTTCAACAATTATGTGGAGTCACAACAAAAGATTGAAGCTTGAAAAGTGAGAAATTAATTGGAAGTTAAACTTAAGGATTTCTTAATTAAACCTTAATTTCAAAAGGTCATAATTTTCAAGCCGGTTGTACATAAAGATCCCTGAAGAAATGTATTTATTGTAATTGTATTGTCTTTTAAAGAAAATACAGTTATTTATATTACATCTAATCAAAGTCTCACAAGAGCTTTGAGACTCTTTTACTCGTCTGTCTTGCACCTTTGACAATGTTTATATTAGAGGATGTGTGAAGCTGTTTATGCTGAACACTAACGAACTATGCAAAGTGCTTTTGCAGTTTCGGGAAATGAGAGAGCACAGCTTCTATCTGCACGTCCCTGCACAAATCCACCTGTCAAAACTCAAAATGGAGAGGCTCCTCTTTTTCATTATGGCTCCTTTCATTAAGAGCCACCCTTCAATATCGGTGTTGAAGAATTATCCACCAGACACCTATACGACAGTAGCATCTATATCTCTGCCTCTGCTTTGTAATAATTCAGCGTTGGTGTTCAGGAGACTGAAAGCTGTGTCTATATACTGTGGTCATCTGGGTATATAAGGTCTTCTTTAAAGTGAGGGTTTTAGTTCAGGATGCAGCCGGAAAAAATACACTGAGCAAGAAACAGAAAAGCAGAAGGATGTCAATGTTGTTGAAAAAAAAAACTGTGGTTTTACCAGAGCTATTTTAGTGGTGAGTTTGTGAGCTTTTTAACCAATTGCCATTCATATACCCAAGTACTGGTCTGTTATAGAGCTCTGTGTTGACCGATTCCCACACTTTCCACTGAGGTCACATTTGGGGCTCCAGAATTGGTACCAGAACATAGAAATGTTCAGACCGAGAAGAAAGACATCAGAGACTCTGCAATCATGCAGTTTAAGCAGACTAATATACTTCTACTACTTATAATGCATCCGTTGTTTGAAGATCATTTGTTTAATTATTGTACCTTGAATACTCAACAATAGAGCAAAGGTCTGTCATGAATGTTGAAAACCTCTCTGACTCACACCGGGTCGCCCTGCTGGATTTTCCATTCGGTAAGATCCTTCTCCAGGTTATAGATATTCTTTACTCACTGTCCAGCTCTGGCTTTGTTTGGCAACATGTATCAAAGGTGATATATTGATCCAGATGACCTTGTCCAGCTTTAACTCCTCATGTCTTTGTACTTTTTCCTCAAATAGTTTCCTCATCCCTGTCATTAAAGACCTGGAACACAAGAGACACATGTTCATGGATCTGTGGCCTAGTTTTGATACGTCCAAAATGAGTGAGGACGTGAGAGACACTGGCTTGTGCTAGAAAGCAGTGCCTGGAAAGTCCTTTTCGCTCTCTCCATTCTTTGTACACAGACATCAGCAGAGCAGTGAGCAGGAACCTTAGTGTGCATTTAATTATCTGCAATTGCAGCAATTATCTGCAAGTCCAAAACCTTTCACTGTGCCTAGTTTCTTCATGCGTCTCTCCTTTTAGACTGGAAGGCTGCCGGTGGAAAGTAAATTTACTCAACTACTTAGGTATGATTCTGAAGTAGGCCTACTTGTTATTTACTTAAGTATTTCCATTTCATACTACTCTGCACTTCTGCTTCACTCGTCTCAAGGGGAACATTTGATACTAAGTACACTTAACTTTTCGCAGCTTTTTACATAAACCTTTACTGTTTTGATTCGCGTTGATAATATCTTAATGTTGTGTTAACAGCTTGTTTCTGCTGTCCTTAGTAGTAGCCAGGGCATCTGTAAACGCAGGTTTAAGTATATTTTACTTAAAGTGTTTGATATCACTAACGTTACATTTTAAACATGCAATTTTGGAAGTATTTGTGGTTTTGCTACTGTTATAAAGGTAAAAGGATCTTCTGCTGTTACTTTTTGGATTGGTAAAAGACGTCATGTATTGTATGTCTGAATTCAGCTGGCCTATTGAAGTTTCCATGAGCAAATCACTAAATATGGTGACAGTTGAGCTTTGAGTGAGGCAAGTGAAATAAGTATTTCCTTATAGAGAAAAACTCAGACAGAACTTTATGGACAAAGCTTTTTCCAGAGAAGAGTGCTATCGGATCCTGCAGTAATAAGGCCCATGAATATTCAAATCCCATCATAATACAACATTCACACACATGGAGACACGGCATCCCATTCCCAATTCAGCGTAATCCTTGAAGACAACTGGAGGGCCTTTTTTGGGCATACGCCGGTGACTTGTCAGCTCTAAAATCTAAATTCCATATTACCGGCGTCTGTAGTGCGTTGCTTTCACTCTATGAACGAATTGATAAATATTTATAGAAGCTGGAGCTAAACATTAACACTTAGAGTAGCATGGAGATCCATCATAGGTGCTTTTGAGGGCAGGCTGCAGGCTGCCATTCAATCAGCACCTTTTCCTTTACAACACCCCCCCCAATACAGTGATAAATTCCAAACACCCTGATATATTGCAGCCACAAGTCAGTGATGTGGCTCTGAGTCACTTGGTAACACCCACATGACACATACACACACGCCTCTGCAAAAACACACACACACACACACACACACACACACAACACCACGCACTCACACATGCTCACATAGACAGACACGCACCTGACGTAGTGTTTGATGGAGTTAGACGCCATGGCAACAGAGCTGTGACTCTTGCTGTCCTGTGAGTGGACTGAAGCTGTGGAGGAGGGAGGAGAAAGCTACCAGCTAGCACGGCTACACAAGTGCAGCTATTATTATTCCCAATCTCTCCCTCACTATTCTCTGCTTTTCTTTTTTATTTCTCTTCACCTCAACTGCTAACCACATGCTGCCTTTCTAGTTTTTTTCACCCAAAGTGAAATATAACTGGCTGTTAGTTAAGGGGAAAAAAAACAACCCTAACCAGCGGAAGTAGAGGGGGAAGAGTAGAGGCAAGCGTGTTTGTTGTACAGGCATGTATTTTCATCGATTGTGCAAAACCTGGGACATCAAAAGGGAATCGCGCTGATTCTCACAGCCGCAACCAGACAGCGCTCTGGATGGCGTGTTATTTGATGAAAAATTTGAAAAACAGACTAGGAACACAGACAAACTGAGAAACAGGCTGGACAAGGTAAGAGATGAACTGACAAGGAAACAGTGGAAGCACATAGATTAAATATACAAGGAGAGCAGGGTGATTACACACAGCTGGAATAAATCAGAGCGGGAAAAGACACAAGGGCAAGGAAGTAAAACCAGACATGACATGAGGGGAGAGTGAACTTACAAAATAAAACAGGAAACTAAACAAGAAACCCAAGACCATGACACTCTTCTTTTTCATCTCACATTCCTTGCTCTCTCACTTGCTGCATCACCCTGTTTCAATCACAAAACAAAACCCTTTAACTCCCCTCTCTCTTTGTCTACCTCCCTATAACCCTTATTTTATGTTTTCTTTTCTTGGCCTCACAGTTAGTTAGTTTTCGCACTCTCTGTTAAAGGTATAAAGGTAGCATCACAGATAAGGAGAGCAGGAAGAAGGGCGGGGGCTGCAGGTGGACAGGTCTCACAAACCGCATCTGTAGGAGATTTACTGCCTGCAGATACAGATGGTGGAGAGACTGCGCGGAAGAACAAGGGGGAGAGGGAGTTGTTGGAATGGTTGCAGGTGAATTGCATTTGGGTTCCGGGTAGCATTTTCACGGTCTGATTGTCAGCATTTGTTAACATAGCCACATGCACGCAGACCGGCACGCACACACACTCATGCAGTGTGAAATTGTAGGAACGTAGCCGTTGACAGTGGAAGTTTGTCTGAGTTAAGTTCCCCTGCGTTTCTCTCCTCCCTCTTTTGCGTACGATCCAAGCGCGAGCTGTGAAAGGTGAACTTGCAGCCTGCTGTGGATAAATTATGTGTGACATGTTTGGCTGTGCTGCCTTTTATGGAGAGCGGTGTATCTGAATACAGTAGGGCAGTGCCAAGAGGGAAGGGAAGGAGAGAGAGAGAGAGAGAGAGAGAAGGAGAGAAGGAGTAAGGAAGTGAAGGACAGGGAGGGAAGGAGGAATAAGGGTAGAAAGCAAAGGAAGGGGGAAAAAAGAAAAGGAGAGAGGAGGGGGAAGTGACAGAGGGCGTGAAAGGGAGGAGAGTCGCGAAGCAAGCATGAGGTTTTCACTTTTCACTCTCCCCTCAGCAGCAGTCAGATGAGTCCTTGCAGAGATACAGTAAGTCTTTGCTGTTTACTCTGTGCATGTGTGTTACTTTTGCATTTGTTTAGTCACAAGACTGAGTTGTCCCTGCTTACATTTTCTGCTTCGTTTTGCCATTTCACTCATGGATTTTTTTTTAATTCACCATCTGGATGTTGACTCTGATGTGTTTGAGTGAGTGAGTGAGTGAGTGAGTGAGTTATAGGTCTGTATGAGCGTGTGTGTACATATGCAGACAGCGTGCTTCACTGCTAATGTGAGGTAGTTTGAGGCGGGACAGTTTTAATGTGGAAAAGAGCTGAGCAGACAGAAGTATGGGTAAGGTTGGTGTTTAATGTTCCGCAGAGTAGTTTGGTTAGCACACACTTATGCACAGAGACACACACACTGACACATTCCCTTTTCTGGCAGACTACCTTGTCTGTCTCTCTCTCTCTCTCTCTCTCTCTCTCTCGGACTACACTGAAATCCATGTTGTGTGACTCCTACTGTTAACACTAAAGATATGCATGTTTATGGATGAATGAATCAAAACACACTCCGAGTCTCTCAGACACACACACACACATACATGAACAACCCCCACTCCTCCCGTGTAATGACTGCACTACTGGTGTTTACACTACAGCTGCCCTCAGGAAATGATTAAACTCCTGCTTTACCCAGGCCGTCTGTACCAGTCTGACACACAAACGCATTAACAGATGGGCTACACGTGCACACACAAAATCAACACCGCAATTTGCATATTACGGAAAGGCCTGAAAAAAAGTAGTTTGGTTAAAATGGCTTATTATTCTTTAATAAAGTTTATCCTTTAAAAAGGCTCCATTAAGAAAGTAGATCTATAATGATATATGCTTATGTGTTTCATGGAGAAAATAATAGGAGAAACGCTACATAGGTCTCTCTGTATTTAATCTTCACAACATGCACGACTCATTTGCCATTTTTCCTTACATTTTGAACACCGGCACTGTGCTGTACTGTGAAAAACTGTGATCAGAGCTCATGATGCCCATTTTCCATATAACGCCTAAGAAGGAAGTTGTGCTAAAAGGTGTCACTTGTCACTGATGACATTTTTGAAGTCCAGCCAGACTGTTATGAGAGAGTGCTGCCTGTGGTTCCTCACCTAATAAGCTTAATGTAGCTTGATCTTCTTTGACCAGTTCTCATTTGCAATGTTTAAAACAGATCTACTGACCAAAAAAAAAATAAAATAAAAAAAATAAAATATATATATCCATCCATCCATCCATTTTCCGTAACCTGCTTATCCAGTTAAGGGTCGCAGAGGTGCTGGAGCCTATCTCAGCTGTCAATGGGCGAAGGCAGGGTACACCCTGGACAGTTCGCCAGTCTGTCGCAGGGCTATATATATATATATATATATATATATTATTTATTTATTTCATTCTATGTATCAATATAGGCCCTTTTTATTGCTAACCTTCATGACTAAAACTACACTTTTTGTAGCTACATACTTCACAATAAAAGCCATGCAGTAGTTTGCTTGTGAAATACATTTTCTCTAATATCAGAGGGAGCAGTGAAATTAAAGTGATTTCATTTTGGAACAGAAGACATCACGTTCCCTGAATGTTGATGGAAATTTGCAGGCTGGCCAACGACTTATATGTCTGGTGGATTAAGTACTATATTATTTAGTATTTTATTTGTAATAAAATTGATAACCTAAATTTGAACTTTTGTTATTTACCATACTGATGCTGCAATATACACTGCGTATATCTCTATATTCCCTGTTGTTTTGAGTCAAAACCCTCTTCTCACAAACTCGTCGTTCACAGTTTCACTTCCCCATCCCTCCCTGTCTCAATCTCGGTCTTTCTGCTTTTATTTTATAGCTCACTTTGATTTTCTCTTTCGGTGTCTGACTCTCAGTGGGTTTGAAAAAAAGCTTCTCTGCAGATCAGAGCAGGCAGATCTACAAGGTCATTAGAGTATAGAACAGCGAGACCGCAGAGGCACTAAGATACATAGGCTACTGAATTTCACAGCATACGACTGACTAAACAACTGCTTGTGAGAGAAGAAAGAGACTCAAAGGGAGATAGAGCAATAGGGAGAGATGAGGCAGGGTTACCTGCATTTGACTGTGTTGATTCTTGGAAAAATGTTTTTTTCTATACATTTGTCCTCATTTATTTTACCTCCCCCACCTCCTCGTTTCATCAGCCAACTAATCTGTCCTTTAGAAGTGATGTCATCTCCCTGCTGTCCTCAGCAGGCACATGGCAATCTGCGGAATGCAGATGAGTCGTGTGTTTGTGTGTGTGAGAGAGAATTAGTGTGTATGTGCATAATAACATGAGCACCCAAACACCCAGATTCACTCAATTATCGAACAAAAAGAAAATGGGGCGGATGCTCTGATCAAGGTGACAGCAGGAGGACCTGATTGGAGATGACTTTGAGTCCCAAGCGTCAGAAATTCAGCACAGAGCGTATAACTGGCAGATAGACACTCGGTCACTCAGACTAATGGTCGGGGGAGTCCTTTTGGCAAGTGGCAAAATCACTGTGAGTCAGTCAGTAACGTATGATTGCTGTTTTTTCTGCCGTCTGCAGAGCTGTCACTGGACTAATGCACACTAGTGGAAGATGTAATCTATAGTAAATACAGTTGGCTCCACGACGGAGCCCTCTGTGATTTCCACAGATTAAGGTGTCAAACTGAATCACCAGTCATAGACAGCTGAAGAGTACAGATTATCCCCAGTTTGGCCAAATGCTTCTCTGATGACAAGTCAGGGGGTTCGGCCCTTCATATGTGTGTGTGTCTGTGTGTGTGTGTGTGTGTGTGTGTGTGTGTGTGTGTGTGTGTGTGTGTGTGTGTGTGTGTGTGTGTGTGTGTGTGGCTGCGATGTGGAAAACAGATTGTAGATATTTTCTTTTAGGGAACATCCACTTCTTTGGTATTTCCTGATTTGATCAAAACCACCAGACTGCGAAATGTGAAAAAAAATCACACAAGGGCCAGATCATTAGCATCAATCATCTCCATCATTTGAGCTTCATAATCTTTACAACAATTCTGCTATCAGGCATGTCAGCCATTCAGCTTCTAACCAGTGACCTGCTGTTACTGAACCGTCTCCTGTCAAGTATTTTCCATTGTATAAATGATTCTTATCTTGCTGTACTTATTGTATCTCTCTGTGTCTGAATCCTCTTTCTCTCTCTGCACCCATCTCATTACATGCTGAATACCTCCACCCTGTCTTTCTCAGACCACGTCACCTGTTCCTCCCCTCTGTCTACCTGTTCCTCCGTCCGTCTTCCTTGGTTTTGTTTTGTCATCCTCATATTCGCCTGTAAAGATTTGCCTGCATTTCTCAGTGTCTGTCTAGTTTGGCATGTGTCTGAGTGTGAAAGAAAGAGAGACTCAATGAGAGTAAAAGGAAAGGCTGTGTATACGTGTGTGTGTGTGTGTGTGTGTGTGTGTGTGTCCCGTGCTAGAAATGCCACATGCTGTGGTGATAAATTTACACAAGGGAGCTTTTCCAAAGTGGCCAGTCTACTTTTTCACCGACATCTGTCTGCCTCCGTTCCACCTATTACATCTATATCCCTTGGACGTCTCCTTCCTATCACTCATTGTCTGTCTCTTACCCTGTCTGTCTATCTGTCTTCCTGTCTCAGAGATTTTTCCTTTTCAATCTTTCTCGATCTGCCCTCCCACCCACCCACACTAACACACATACTCACACACACACCTGCTCCATTGTTATTCCTGAGAGGTGTAGACTGGTCTGGCAGTGGGTTGGTTTATGTCCATGAACTCAGTGACACTATGCCGCTGCATTACATCGCACTGGAGCTACCACAGCCAGGTAGCCACACTGCAGTGAAGATAAGAGTATGCGTTGTATATATGTATGCATACATGCACAATCCGTGTATATTCCCTCCCTTCCTACCACACGCAAACGAAAAGGCAGCCCTGTATCTAAACATATATTATCTCACAGCCACATTCGCGTGGGCGTCTACTTAAACTACCTCCCACCCCGTCTCTATGTGCATGTCAGGCTGTTTAAACACTTCCACTGATATCACAGTGCAGACCACAGCTTGCACACGTGCCACTTGACTGCCCTTGTCGTCTCCCCTCCTCTCTGTTTGTCTTACAGCTGAAGGAGGGAGCCATAGATCGTGCGTTTATGTGTGTGTGTGTGTGTGTGTGTGTGTGTGTGTGAGAGAGAGATAGAAAGCGCGCACAAAGGAGATAGTTGTGCATATGCATACATATTACTGATATGGCTGTGTCCTGAATATCAATGCACTGACTGACCTTCCATCCATCTCTGTAGTTGTGTATCCTCTGTGGATGATGCAGATCTGCTGTCTCACGGTTTGTGTTCAATACTAATGTGTGTGTGTGTGTGTGTGTGTGTGTGTGTCACAAACTAGGGAATAGAATTAAGTATAAGATTACCCTGATGGTACAATCTGTGGAAACAGTATGGTAATGGAGTATCGTTTCAGAATGACCAGCACTCAGGCGGAGACTGTCGGATCAGATCTCAAGCTTGCACGGGTGGGATTGAGCATTTGTTGGACAAGGTTCACGTGTGAGCATTATTAATACCCTTGTCCCCCTTCGGCAAGGTATTTGAGCTCATTATTGTAAAAGTAAAAGTGGAAATGTATCCAGCATCTATTATTCCCTGTCTGTCATAGGTTTTCTGAATGACCATGAGTATCATGTAACTCTTAACAAGCATTCTTAAACAAGCAGGACATCGCAATAGCTGGGACCTCGAACATTCATGCATCCTGTTTGCTACATTCATTCATTCATTTACTCATTCACACACAACCTGACAAACACTTGATCTGCAGGTAGATTTTAGCCTCATAGATAGTAAGCTGTGGTGGGAACAGCTTTATGGACCCATTATTGGATAGTTTTTTGTGGACCATTGAACTGATGGGCCAACACAACGAGATACAGAGTTGCTGGTCATAGATAAAAATGTTACGCTCCTCTTGGGCATCCTATGTTATTAGAAACTTCTGGATGCAATGATGCCTCCCACAAGAGTCTAAAACAAACGGTTCATGAGTTGTAATACAGGGTGCTGCTTAAGTACAGGGGGCAGGGCTAACTCACACCAATGAAAAAGGAAATCTCTGCTGAGATCATTGATGACGCCCAGAACAGTATATGACAAATGGTCCATGAGTTTGGCCATAGTTGTGGCTTACTGAAGTCGTGTAGAAGTTATGAGCCTTTTTGTTATAGGCCACCCTCACTGCTACACCCCCCTTTTGCTGATTGGAAAGAACACAAATACTGACCTTCACACCCGGACACTTGTGTACATGCCAAATTTCAGCCTCTTAGGGCAAAAATGATGGCTGCCAGAGGGTGTGGGATTTTTTGTGGGCCGACTGACTGACAGAATACGCTGTAGAGCTGCTGTTCACAGCTAAAGACCCTGAGATCTCTCCCAGCTACGATGCTTGCTAGCCTTGTATACCACAAGGTAGCACATAGCTGCATCTATGTCGCTTGTAGTTTTTTTAACATGTTATATCAACATTTATGTTGGAGATGTGTCCGTACTTCTGTTTGTGTAAAATGAATAAATGTAATATTGGCTGTCCTGCTCCCATTCATTCCTGCCACACAATGACAACTCTTGAAAGGGTCCTTCAATGAACATCATAGTAGCTTTGCCAACAGCTGCAGTTACCATACAGCCACAACACAGCAAAAAACACAGCAGTAAATTACTAGTATTCACAGTCAGCTGCTTTGTACTCATGTTGGTCAAATTGTGTCATCAGGGTTGACTTTGCCAGGTAAAGATTTCAAACTTTTGTCAGACAACCTCTGAGGCTCCGGAAAAAAACCTGTTTGCACCAATGAAGCATTCAAGTACACAGAAAACTCATATAAAATACTAATAATAATAAAATAAAAGTAAACCTGCCCCCTCTGCTAATTAGCGACCGTACCCCAAATTTCTACAACACAGTGGATATCCATATTTTTAGCGACAGCAAATTGGCATGTACTGGATGGTAGTGGAAGTATTTCTATCAACATGAACAATATCAGACTGGAAGCAATGTTAAAGTTACACCTACATCTTTTTTTATATAATTGTCAGCATGCTTGTCTCCTAGTTTGTCCCTGATTTATTTTTAGGTCAGTTTCAGTGGGTTGAAGTAAATTAATTTAGTCCATAAATTTGTCACTTTTTTCTTTCCAAAAACAGTGACGTTAGCGGTCATACCACTATTGAAATACAAGATTCTGCATATTAGTGCAACAAGTCGAGCAGCTAGAACTTATTTGGGCACCATAGGATACGTTTTACCAAGAACATACAATGTGCAATTTTACAGGTCGTGGAATACAACAGCATTTAAACAGCATTTCACATTTGTTCTTCTGACTGTCCTTCAAATTAGCTTTTTGCTTGGTTTAGCCGCTAAAAATTGAAATACACTTTGCATAGGTATCATCAGGTCATATTTTTTTCATAATTTTCGTTAGGCTGTGTGACAATTGATTATGATGAGAGTGGTAAATATGGGTCAAGGAGAATATCTTGCGTCCATAAAAATACAGGGCCAAGTTCTGATGACCGAACATTATGAGGGATTTTAATGTTATAATTGGATAGGATCCAGTTTTCACTGTCTTCAAGAGGGTTGCTCTACTTTCAAATCTTTTTATAGACAATTGTTTGTATATAATGTTGGGAAAATTGTTACATACTTGGTTGATACAATAGAAAATGACTTTGCTACATTTTTTATATAGTTTAAAGGATACGCTTTGTAAACAGCTGAATTAAACCCAAATAATTTATTTGGTGAAACAAGCCTTGTCTCTCACTATTGCACCATCTGGACTAACTGCTCTAGCCTCATTAACAGACCGTGTAGGTGTCTGGTGGGCGACACAGTTCAGATGTCATAGAGCTCATTTGAAAAGTTGGTGTCTTTCATATGATTTCTACCATTCTGCTTTGATATCAGGCTGGACCTGACACCATTAACATCCTTGTCCATGCTTTAAACATGGTTTCCCTAGTTGCCGTGGCAATGGGGACCTTACAGCACATTTCCGTTGTACTGCAGCATGAGGTGTTGTGTGAACAAGTAGTGAGACGGAGAGATGGAGGGGGCTGAGACAGTGGGCGAATCTAATAAGGACAGCTACTATTAAAAGCTGAGCCACGTTCACCAAGTCGTTTATGTCACATGATACATGATGCAACTCAGCAGAAGGCGAGCAGATTTCTAAGAAGAGAGATTTGGGGCGTGAAAAAGTGGAAAACACTAAAGCATATGTGTGAAGAGAAATAAAAAAAAGGAGAACAGGTGGGGATCAGAGAAAGATAAATGAAGAGGGATGAGAAATGTCAAGATGGTATCACAACTGAGAGCACGCGGTGCTTTGAAATGGAACAAAATTCAGCTATTACCCCACCCTACTTTTCCCTGTAAATCAAACTCTTTTATATATATATACACCTACCAGTACTCACCTTGTTTTTCCCCTCTCACTACCAGACACCAACCTCTGTCCCTCACCAACTTGTACTAATTGCTCCTGTTTGCCTTCCATCACTCTTCATCTAGCCTCTACCGTTCCCCCTTCCACCATGTCTGGTCTCCTTTACTCTATTTGTCTCTCACAGATTCCCCCCCTCTCTTCTTCCTGATGGTCCTATCAGGAGAAAGGGCAGCTCAGGTCATATATAGATGATATCCTGGTCAGTCTGTGATGCGGTGTAATACGAAGCTACCAGCATCTGCTTTTTAATGCTGCAGTCAGCGCCCTTTAACCTCTCGCATTACTGAATTCCCCCCTCCCTCCTTCCATCTTTCCTTCTCCTTTTCTCTTTTTTTCAGAAGGTGAAAAAGTGGCACCACTGATCAGCCATATTTCCCAACATCTATGGCAGAAGGCAGACAAATCTGATTCTGAGCCCTTTACTGATATGTAACACTTACGGAATGTCTGAACCGTCAACTTGACGCCTAAAAAAACAAGACCTTTTGGTTGCTAGACAGCAAGTCTAGGGACACTTTTACAGATCAGAGTTTACACTGTGACTGTCTTGGGGAGTTTGATTTGAAGCAAATTGTTTCCTCTTACCGTCCAGCAAGTTTTGACTATTGCTCTCTTTGTTTCTTTGTCTATTGTGTTTAAAAGGTCAGCCATAAGAAATCAAACATGGAGGAACCTGCTTTCTTTTCTTCATCTTCCAACATTTTTTTTTCTTTCTGGAAGTCATTCAAGGTGAATAAATGGCTCCCATCTCTGGCCCCTGTTCACTCTGCTTTTCCTCTCAGTTTTTTCTCTCTCCCTCTGTATTGCTCTCAGATGCAGGGCTCAATGTGGCTTGTGTTACCAGTGCGAGGGGCCCTGCCATAAAAGAAAGTTTAGTTCCATGTGGCTTGCACTAAGCACGGCACATTAATATAACAAAGTGCCAGCTCTGTTAATTTCATAAATAGTAATGAAAAATATTTGTTGACAAAGTTTCCGACAAAAACAAACTTGACTAAAGCTAGGAGGATTCTCACCAAAACACTAAGACTAAAGCTAAATAAAAATGAACACTGGCCGAAGTAGATTAAGCTAAAAAAAGTAATTTTGTAGAGAACGATGATGCTTTTGCCATGAAAACCTCAATTTGGTAAGATTCCCATTCATGTAACCTTTAAAAAACACATTTACTGTGTATGTAATCGGTTCTAAACAGTCAGTAATTCAGCAGCAGTGCAGTCACTGGAGGCTAAATGTGTGTGTTTTTCCTGGAGAGTTGACATAGCCATGAAATAATCCAGAGTTCGGCCAAACGAGTGGCACCGTTTTAGTAGACGGATTAGCACAGGATCATGGCTTCCTTTAAAAGAGGAGCTGGAGACATGAACCTCGGTGACACTCTCGGCATTGCACTATGCTTTGTACCGACCACATGTCAACAGCTGAAGTCAGTCTCGAGTAAGACAAATTGTTTAGCCAAGATGTTTTTCTCTGTACTCTCAATGAAATGTGTACGTGTTTAGTGTGTGTGTGTGTGTGTGTGTGTGTGTGTGTGTGTGTGTGTGTGTGTGTGTGTGTGTGTGTGTGTGTGTGTGTGTGTGCATGTTTAGTGTGAGTTGGGGCATTAGGATGTTGGGGATTGCATACTGTAATATCCCCAGCCTTCTCCACCTCCCTCGCCTCTCCAACTTATTACCTTGGCTGGTTGATCTGATGGTGTAATAATATCCCCTGCCTCTGGCTACGGGAAATGGCCACATGCATTATTCACACATGCTAAGATGCTTATTGATGACTCCTTTATTTATATATTCCCTAAATGCCAGAGTCATTTCCCCACATTTTTTACCCTTTAGTTTTAATCCTCTGTTGTGACAGAGAGTGAGTGAGACTCGTCTAATGAGCCTCACTCACTCTTGGTTTGCAAATGGGTTGTGCTTGTTTGATGGGAAGCTTTTGGCTCAAGATAGAACCATGTAGAACTGGGTCTAATAATACACGTAGGTGGAGCCCCATTCATTAAATCTGCTTTATTTGATGTCAAAGCTCACAGCGGCTCATTTTGTCAATGCTGTTTCCTCTGGGGTATCACCCATATCTTGCTTGAAAATCCACAGTAAAACATAACTCCTTTGAGAAAACTAGCTTGACATTGCCTTGCGTCTCTAGGGTGGGTTTGTCTAATCTAATTTGTGTACATTCTCCAGCTACTCGCTTCCTTTTCATTCATGCAGTCATTGCAAATGGAGTATATTCTCTTTTATGTCCGTGCATGGAGTTTAGTGCTACTGGATGTTTAGTGGGTTTTCTCTCTAAATCCACATTTCCTTTTTGAGCCGTAGCTTCTTAAAACAGCAACAGCAGAACTGTGGTGAGCCATGTTTCTGGCCCAGAACTGGTACTTTAGGCATGTACGTAAGTGTGTGCTTTTTTTTTTTTTTTTCTGACTGAGAACCAGTTATAAAACTTTGTTGTCTGGCCATCTTTATGACAAAGATCATGTTTCCATCTCTCTCTGCCTCAAATACACTATTTTTCAAAATAACGGCCTTATTAAGCTTTTCAGTGGTGGTTTTGTGTTGAGTTTGTACCTCACAGTACAGTAAAGGCGATCCCCTTTTTTTAAAATCCATTCATGATTTAACTGCTTTGGAAATACATGGATAGAGTATATAAATACAGTTTGGTTTGCTGACTAAGTTTCACAAAAAGTAGATCATCATGCAGTGACTTCCAGAATCTAATATCTATATTTACTATAAGATGGATTCAGGGACAAACATTCAAAAATATTTCTGTAAAACTGAGGTTTATGTTTATGCATCCCCAGGATAGGTTGTTTTGCCAGAGTTGTGCTTCCGAAATGTCTACAACAAAGGTGGCGAGAGCAAAGTGACATTTTGTTCACTCACCTTAGGCTGCGTGGTGAAAGCAGCGTGTTAGCGGAGCAGTGTAGCACAAAAAAAGTGTCCGCAGGCTGTTGTGACTTTATGAATCTCTCTGATAGTAGACATAGTGGTTTTTATAATGACTATGACTGAGAAACTAGATTTAACTGTGGATAGGTCAGGTCTGGTTTAATAACGTCACTGTTGGCCCTAATAGCCATCTGGCACATTTGGTTGGTGGATTTCTAATTGAAATAGAGGCATGTCTTTTCGTTCAGACACGAATGAGATGAACGGCTAAAGAAAAAAAACTGAAACCCATCCTGTGTAGTGTAGACAAGTCTTTAGCATGAATGGAGAAGAATGGCCACACGTATGAAATTAAGACACATTGGAAAGTACCAGAATTAACCTTTATGAAAATACACTTTCTTTAGGTTCCTGCTTTTATTTGCATGCAGAAAATACCACCTAAAATCTGGGATTTAGCAGTGCAAAACAGAGAGTCATAGGAGAGGTCAGGAAGTGACTAAGAATAGGCAATGCAGAGGACTATTTTGCCACTCCTTATTTTATGCACTGGTAATGGTAGCTCTTTATTCTCTGACCTTACCACAGTTTTCCTGCCAGATACAGTGGGCTGCCCTGGCCTCTTTCTTGTCCACACACACACACACACACACACACACAAACACTGCCCAAGATATCAGCTTTGGGCTGAAAAAGTAGCCACCACAGATGTGACTGGTCCAAACAGGAGACGAGAGCATGACACATAAGCAATCAATGTTAGACCAAGGGAGTATTTTTACTGTATTCGTTTCTTACAATCATGGCTTGCTTCTCACTTTTTTACATGCTCCTATTTTCCTTTTTGCACTAGCCTAGTGTTCAATATCAAAGATTAATCACAATCACTGTTAAATATCATCATGTGTTTCAGGTTTTTCACTTTCATAGTATAGTTTGTTTCAGTTCAGGATTTCTTTCAGTTCCAAAAATGTGCTGTGATAATTCTGGGAGAAAAATGTTTCATGTACAAGTTTTATCATATGGAAAACATGTATGTTGCATGTTTATGACCATTTGACACAACATTTTTAAGTGTTGTTTCGGAAAACCCTGGCTTCCAATGCAACCAAACAGAAACCACTGAATGCAAGCAACTTAATCAATATCATTCGTCATTGTTGGTATTTGTTGGTATTTTTTCCAGCAAATGAAAAAATAATAAAAATATAGACACAGAGCAGGACGTTCTGTTTTTGACTCCAACTAAAAACCTGACTTCGGCTAGGCTTCTGACAATGGCAGATCTGACCATAAATATGACACCCAGCTTTCAGCTCAGGAGTAAAGAGGAGTAACATATTCCTCAGCCTGCATATTTAAGGACAGGGCTACTGTATGAACAACTGTGATACTTGAGAGACAGGGGTGTTACTCTAAATAAAGTATTTTTATTGAAGTCAAGCCCACAAACGTCTGTCTAGATGGTTGCTTTATACAAAAGTCATATCCGTGCAGAGCATATCAGCATACTCATAGAGGCATTTCATCTGAGTGTGGGGGACTTGGGAGTGATGTAACCACATGTGGGATGTAGGGTTAAGGGCCCTTACTGTATATATTACAGCATAGCAGCTGTAGGAGTTTTTGGGGGGCAGGCGGTTCTTTCAACATTTGGATGTGAACAGGAAGTGTTTGGATGAGTAGATTTAAGGAGTATACATCCAACCAGCTGATGAGCTATTTCCAATCTCACCAGAGATGGGCCGATTGATAACTCATGAATCAATACTTTGTTACTCAAACACTTGATCATTTGTTATTGATGCCTATGAAAAGGATACATTGTAATCTTTCACAACAGAGGCTATCTTGTTTTTTTTGCTTTAGGAAAGGATCAATTGCAGTTGTTCTGAGAAATGTTGGCTCATTTCGCCATGTATTAAGATTAAGAATTCCTTATGAAAGTGTTAAAATCTGTAATAGTATTTATTTTTTTACTTATGTTTTTAAAGGCTGTGCAAATAACAATAATCAATCAAAAGTAATTACTATTTTCTTATTATTATACTTAAAAAATGAGATCCTCATAAACAATAGTCAAACAGTCACAAAATGTCTAGTATCACCTATCCTTATGGGCCGCCTCTTTAGGACACAAATAGATATGCATAAAACGATTTCTTCCCACTGTCTTTCATTTTTCTTTCATCTCTTGATCTCTCTCTTCTTCACTGTCGTCCTTTGAAACAATTGCCTTTGCCTGAATGTGTGAGCTTTACTGTTAGCGATACGGTGTTTGATTTGATTCTCCAGCTGAGGGTTTGGCAGTCTCCTTGAGGGCTACTGTGAGAGAGGATTTTGCAAGAGAATGACTCAGAAACCCGTTCGAATGAAGCTGTGTGTATGAATTCAAATGTGATCCTGAGTGTATTAACCTCGGCGGGTGTGTTTGCGTGTGTGTTTGTGTGTGTGTGTGTGTGTGTGTGTGTGTGTGTGTGTGTGTGTGTGTGTGCGTTAAACCCTGCTCCACTGACACTCTTCCCTCCTTCTCCACAGAGAGAAGTGCCTTCTTTCGGTGACCCCTGTGGCTGCGCCTCTGCGCCTGTCCATGTCTGCCGGAGTTGCCAGCCACAACAGAAGCCCCAGGACTGCCAAACCCGTCCCCTTAGCCAGTCTCCACACCACTGACACCTTCCTCCTTCTCCCTCCATCTCCTGCTCCGTCCGCCTGCCAGACCTCTCTCCATCCATGCCACTCAGCCCTCCTCTGTGGAAGTCAACCACTCCCCCCTCATCTGCAGACAGAGCCCGATTCTGAAGGCATCTTTCATCGGCTCCTGTGAGCGGAAGGAGTCTCTGTGCTCCTCCTGTCCACCACAGCCTTCTTCCTCATCCCCCACCTTGTGTTCGTCGTTCTCCTCTTTCCTCCTCTCCTGCAGCCCTGCATCTTTTTTTATCATGGGCCAGCTCAAATCGATAATGTGTTTCACCATTCATCTCATCTGACAGTTCAGCCAAGGAGCAAGGCGAAAACCAGAACTGTGTGTGTGTGTGTGTGTGTGTGTGTGTGTTTGAGAGAACGAGAGAGAGAGAGATTTCAAAGCAAGCCCTTGTGGCCGTCACCAGCCAGGCCTTTGGTGACAGGCAGTGAAGGGTTCCTGTTACAGCTGCAAACAGACTATTAGGATGGGCCGCAGGTGGTAGGCGAGTCCCAGGCCTCACAGGCTTCACCTCAGAATCAAATCCTGGGGACTAAAACCTCTCAAAACTAGCTTTTTCCCCCATGTCCTTTACCTATTCTCTCTCATCATTTGCCCCAGTGTCAATTGAGAGGTACAGAACAGACGCACATAATTGCATTTGCTGGATATCTATTCTTAATCGCCCACTCCTGCCTGGTTCAAAATGGCGATGAACATGACGCAGATCCGGGACACAAAGTGGCTGACGTTGGAGGTTTGTCGGGAATTCCAGAGAGGAACGTGTTCACGACCGGACAGCGAGTGCAAGTTCGCCCACCCTGCCAAGAGCTGTCAAGTGGAAAACGGCAGAGTCATTGCTTGTTTCGACTCACTCAAGGTGAGTATGACAAACACCTGTGATCTTCATTCATCACTGCCATTGCTTCTCTTTTTTTTTTTTTTTTTTTTTGTGTTGACAAGCATTATCTTCAGAAGTTTTAAGTTTGATTTCATGGTTTTTGGGGGATGCTGGCCCTTGTTAGACCTAAAGAAAAGGTGTAGTTGGGGATTCATTCTTTAAACAAAAGGTTAAGCCATGGCAGGGGGAATACATATGTGTATAAATACTTTTTTAGAGTGTGCGTGTGTGTCTTGGTAAGCTGAGATGAGGCAGTAATCACATTAACATCTGTGAATCAGACTCAGAGTTTCCTTCACTGGCACATAACATTAGTGCAGGACTGTCAGTTGGCAAGTCTGTGTGGTTTGATCGTCACATCAACAGGCTGAATAGGAAATATAGAAGTAGGGCAGCACATTGTGTATTTCATGTTTGTATGTGAGTCTGAGAGTATATGTATCTGTGTTATTTCGAGGTCATGCAGCACAGTGGGGTGTTCTCAGAAGGCTCTGTAATATACTGTCTATTTTTGCCCTGGCACTGGGACAACACAATCCCACTATGCAGACCCCCCTCTCTCTCTCTCTCCCTCCCTCTCTCTCTCAGAGTGGGGGGGGGAATCAAACAGGGGAGAAGATCAAAAGAGGAAGGAAAATAGAATGGACTGGGTCGGTGCGTATTCATTGTGGCAAAAAATGTTTTCCTGATGCTCAAAGGCACAGCTGATTAGAATGTCTATAGTGTCAGCAGACTGCAACAAAATGGCCTGAGTTTGATTTTTTATTGTTCGTCATGTTATGTGTCAAACAACTCGTTTCTTACAAATTCAGTTTAAATGCTACTGTACAATAATGCCACTGATCCTAATCCTGGGAATCCTTCAAAATGATCTGAGCAATAACAGAAGTTGCAGGAAGGTAGTTTGAGTGGATGATGAGACACCGGAGACTGATGTTTGAGTCCTGAGTCACATGAGTGGTTTGTTTTAAGCAACAACATCACTAAGTCAGAGAGGTTTGTGTTTTTAATTAAATTGGAAATAAATGAAGATCCTACAGCAACTTAAGCAGTTTGTGAAGCTGTTATTTATGTCAGGTATCTTGTTTACCACTGTCAACATCTTAGTTTTGAGCCTGCAAACTAAAAACTAAAAACAGTGAGAATAACACTAGGTTTGCAGGTATTTGGAGATAACCAAAGAATTGGAGAAACAACATTTTTAGTCATTAATCATGTTTTCGTTATCATGAGGGGTAGAACAAATGAAAATATGTTGCCACTGAATGTTTTTTAGTATTAAACATTTGATAACAAGTTGATAAAAAATCCTCATAGTTAATTTCTCTCGAAATGTGCTGGCTACTTTATAAACATAATTTCTCAGTGGCAAAGTAACATGTCAACTTAAGTAGAGGAGAGTTTAAAATGTATATGCTATTTGCAAAACACATTATCTCACATCCCTTGATCATAAACAAACGCTACACTGTTCACAGTTATGGAGCCCCTACACTGTGGATATACATCTGGTCACACTTTTAATTTACCACAACAGTAGGAGAGTGTGTAAAGAGTCAGCTGTGGCTGCATGTGTCATGGCTGAGAGCCAAACATAAACACTGGCCTTTAGTAAGACAGTATATTATACAAAGATAAGTACATATGCATGAGGCCAGGCTATGTAGACTACAAGTCACAAACACAACATGTGCACACACACACACACACACACACACACACACACACACACACACACACACACACACACACACACACACACACACACAGACTGTCACACTGCGGTATTTCAGCCTGCTGCCTCATTATTCCAGATGCTGTAAATGTGTCAGATACAGTGATATCAGCACAGTCAATCTGGGTATTTTGGCTCAAGTCGAACAATGATTCTGGACCCTAAAGTTCTGTTTACCACGTTGTTCACATGTCCTGTAATTTAGCTCCTATCCGATTGGCAAGCAGGGTGTTATTAGGTGAAACTGGAGACCAGAGCTGGAAGTCAGTCAAGCCAGACTGGGGGATTTCTTGTTAAGTCAGGCACTGTGTTATTACAGTGCTGGGCTGCTTGGTTGGAGCTCCAATGGCTTGGGTGGGTTTGGGTTGGTACAGGTGAGACAGGAGTGGAAAAAGCGGGGGGGGGGGGGGCTGCATAAGCACCTCATGGATCATGAAAACAGACACGCAGGCTGAGCCGGAGAGGGCGAGAGCAGGCGCAGCAGGGAATGTGCGAGGAGGCGTAGCACCATGCTCAGCGCCCTTCCCTGCTCTCAGTGCCAGGGCATTCCACCGTCTACCTCCCCTCCCGGCCTCCATGACAGAATGATAGATCTGCTCTGTCTGCAGATGAATTTATAATACGTAGCTAGGCATGGAGGGAGGGGGCAAGGGGATAGGGAAGGACAGGCAGGAGGATGTGGAGAGAATAAAGGGAGTAAAGGGATGGAAGATGGTACACGTGGCTTTGTGCTCCTGAACAATTTGGCACACCACCCGCCCTTCATTCCTGTGCAAATGCAGGCTGGGAAAGGAACGGAGGGCCTGTGGCTGGAGGAATGAAAATGCATATGGATAGCTTTACTTTTTCTGTCTGGCTCTTTGTATTCACGCCGTCATTCTTTCTCAGGTTTAATAAATGCAGGTTGTTTTGTATCTTTTTATTATTAACCAGTTGCTTGCCAGTTGTTTTGTACGTACTGTAGATGTCTTTATTGCATACACTTCATTCAGTCTGGTGGTGTTATTACGATAAAAGGTCTGCTCTGTATGTGGTGGAAAGTTCCATATTATGGGTGGTGTTAACAGAGGACGGAGTGATAGAGGCGATCAGGAAATGAGTCAGAGGCAGAGACTCTGTAGGATTGGCTGATATCACAGAGAGACTGACTCTGTAATCACAACAGTAACAAAGAAAAGTAACCTGACAAAGACGTGAAGAAACTGTCTGGGTACATGGCACAACTTCAAAATGATTTCACATAAGTGCGTATTTGCTCATCTAGTATTTGAATAAATATAAGAAAAGCAATGGGGTTATTAGGGGGGGATAGAAGTGAATGGGTTCAATTAGCATTTTGACAGCTGAATTATAACAACTACTTCATCAGTCTTATAGCATATAAAATGTTTATGTGTTGTTATCGTCAACCTTGGCACAGGCAGAGAAACTATAGACTGTCCTCGCCAGAGAAATGGCAGGATTGGTTGTAGCTCAAATGCTTAAAACTACCTTTTTATGTTTTGCTGACAGCACTCTACAGGTGTGCTTTAACAAAACTTAAAAACAGATTTTCCACTATTTATTATTTGCATGACAACCTTATCCAGAGAGGTGCTGGATCAGAAAACACTCAAAAATAAACTGTTTTTCTGAAGGCACAGATGAACAACCAATTTTAGACTTGTCGGATAACTGTCTTTGCTCAAAGAAACATTTTAAAAAGGAGTTTTAGCTTTTCCTTTTGGCTATTGTCACAGGAATTCATTGCAGCATGTTGCTATTAGCAGCTGGAGACATTCATTGTAAGTGAATGAAAAGCGAATCCGGGGGTATTTAGGCTGACAAAATACAATAAACTCACCATTAGGCTGTGATGGGAAACAGGTGAGAGTCTGCCAAAGAGCCGCAGGAGCTCCCTTACAGCATGATGGACTGGCTATTGATGGCCACGCTGAAGTTGTCTCAGTGGGTTGAATTTGCATGTAATGTAATGTTTCTTTTCAATAAGATTTTCAACATTTTCATTGGAGCACGTTCCCATCCCAACTGACTTGAAAAATTGTCTTTGTTTACTACACAAATTGTACAAATTGTACTGGATTAAAGTCTTGTTGTGGCTTGTCGTGTTCTTTTGACCCAGCCCGCCCTATGTGGACAATCTTACACTTTACACCACGTCAATTGCTCTGAGATTGCAATAAAGAAGCAGGTGTGCTACACACACTAAAATGTGCCTCTGTACATTGATGTCAGGCAGTAAAGAGCACTGACCAAACTGCGGTGTTTGATGCATTGGCAGTTAGAAAGTGTTGTCTATTGACATTTGAATTTGAATCCACTGCAACTGTCAGACGCCACCGTTCTCAATGAAAAGAAACATAAGAGTAGAGATGCTAGCTGAACTATTGGGTGAGTGAAAATCCTCAGAACCCCTCTAAGCAACCAAAATGTTATATTGTTGAATTTAAATAATCCAATTTATTTGTTTCCTTACTACTGAAATGTAGGAAGAATAAAGGAATACAAGATAATTTGGTTTTAGTTTTTGGGCGTGGTTGCTGTAATAGCAGTTTTCCTGTCTACACAGATTTGTCTTTTTGTTCTCATTATATTTTAGCTCTAAATAGAGAGAGATTGTTACTCACTGTTACAAGCAGTCTAACAAGCCCACTCAGGAATTACCAATTTACGTGCTTCAAAGAAAATAACATTACATGAAATAACTTCAAAGTGGCCTTGGATATGTATTAGTAGTGATTACTTTGGGTTCTTTAGGGCATTGTGACAATTAAAAGCTATAAATAATGATAATAATTTTGTCTGTTAAAAGCAGGGAGAGGTTTGAAAGAAAAATGTTGCATGCACTTGGTTTTGACTATTTGAAATCTTCACATGAACGGATAGGGGTGGCAATTTGTACATCTTACCAGCATTCAACCTCAGTGTCCTCCAGCCTGTAATCAAAACTATGTTCTGCCAAATATATTCATTAAAATCCCACAAATTCCACACCACAAATTTATAATGATGAAACACTGCCATTACCAGGTTGAATAGACATTTTGACATTAAACATGTTGTAGAAAGGATTTGTGTAGTGGATAGGGTGCATTTTTCTAATTCATTATTCACACAGCTTTACCTTAACTTCAACCTCCAACTAGGTCTTTTTAGCACTTTCTCCTGGGACTCTGATGTTGAGATAACGTAGGTCAATATACTTCAATGTCATGTGTGGTGTTATTCATAATGTTATTCATAATGGAGGGATTTAATATTAACAAAATCCTACTCCCACTGTGTATTTTCCATTTAATTCATAAGTTTGTTATAGTCTGGTCTCCACCTGCTTAAGTGATGTGTGATAAAACAAAACCCCATGATGATTTTATGCTGGAATTTACAAACTTAGAAAATATTGACCCATGTTTGTCATAATGAATGGAAAGAATTTAGGTAGAATTAAAAGCATATCAAACTACCAATTTCTATTAACTATAAGGAAGTTGAACTATACCTTATTGAATCTTCAACCTCTCCATGCCACGTTGTATATCAATAAATGTGAAAATTGTGTGACCTCAGTCAATGGTTGAACATTTTGTGTAACAGTGATCCCCAAACATGTGACTTATAGAAGGTAACCAGATGTTAGGGTAGCTGTCCTGCATCAATATGAAAAGCTTGGAAAGCATTTGCTTTATCACAGTAGTCTCACACTCTCATTATTTTCTGTCTGAGAAGCCTAAGACATCCAATTAACTTTTTTGTTTATTGGCAAAATGTTCAAGGACAGTTGAGTAAATGTTGTGAGGGTCAATGCGGCAATCTGTCCAACACGGATGACAGTTTCACACTGAAATACAAGTATTTTGGATTGTAGCATTCAGTGTTTAGAAGTTAAGAACTAGAATAAATAAAGTGTGTCACATTCACAATCTGTCAGTAATTAAAAACTGCCTTATGCTTGTGGTAATTTAACATGTATTGTTGGTGATAAACTTTTAAGTTATGCTAATTGCGCATTCAGAGTACAGACTGACAAGAAATTTTCCATTTTCACTCTTTATATAGAGCCAGTATAACAAACGGCTCATAAAGAATGTGTTTGATAGAGAGCCATTGGTTTGATTTAATCTTGTTGGCTCATTGTCACACAAAGTGTTTGGTTGTCAGAATGAAAAAGTTCAACAAAGACAAAGTAAAAGTTCAACAGAGAAAAGGCAGAGAAACACTTTTACAGTTGAAGTATTAAAATCATTTGGTTTCAAGAGTTTTCTGGCTAGTGTGGCGCCTGACTGTTATTAACTGAAGACAAACTTGCCATATTTTTGGTTTCTCGGGGATGTTGATTTCACACTCAGTGGCTTAAAGGTGTGAAGACTTGATCAGTGAATTGAACAGTGAACAGTTGACGTTGAGTGAACAGTTGATATATGCTGTTTCAGGCCTCTTGGCCATTTAGCAAAACCAGTAGTAACTTAGACGTTGAATATGCTGATCTGCTCCAGTTTATTGGGCACTCCTCAGCCATGTTCTTTACTGAAAGGCCTGTAAAGGTGCTGTTATTGACTGGGCTTTATGAAAACGTGGTGCTATGTACATTAAACTTACCACACTGTTTTGGGTGTCATTATGCATGAGATTATCCTGAAGGTGATGATTGTGCTAGTGACGCCACATGTCCTTGAGAATCTGTGACCTTATTATTGCAATAACAAATTAGCATTCCTACGTGTCATTATGCTGTAGCTGCTGTGTATTATGTCCCCATAATCACTTTAAACAGCCCGTCTAAGGGTATATTAGCTGTCATGAAGTGGAGCCAGTGCCAGTGTGTTATGATATATTTCTTAAAGTTGAGAGCATAAGAAGCACTATTTCCCTAGATGCAAAAAAAAGGCTTAGCGTTATAAACCTATTTCAACATTGAAACAGTAGTTATCAGTGTGGCTCATTAAACCCAATCAAAAGCATGTATACACAAATCAACAAAATGAAAAAAGACTACCTACCATGTGGGACATTATTAGAGAAGCACATTGTAATTTAAAAAAGATACAGTCTTTTTTATATTTGTTCAAAATTCCCACAGGTACCTGAATTATTAATGGGATTTTAGAATTATAAAATAGAAAAAAAACAACACTGCAGCTTTTGTAAATACCATATTGTACTAGCTAAAGGAACACCATTAATGTATTTAAATATACAGTATGTGTCGTAAAACCCCAGCGTCTCAATCAATGCAGTATGTTCAGAAATATGTGACCACTGGTCAATGTATGTAGGATATGAGTAGCACTCTTTTTTCTCCTGTTGGAGTGGTCAATTATTAGAGGCTGGGTACAACTCACATGCACACATCCACAGACAGACATACATGTTCATATTGCATAGACAGCCACTCAAACATGAGCTAGGCAGCACATGGTGACCTACATAAACCGTATACTTCAGAGTCCTTGAAAAGACCCAATGCATGAAGAGGGCGAGTACAACCGGGAGAGAGAGAGAGAGGAAAGCGAAGAGAACAGATAACAGGAGAAAAGGAAAGGCAATATGTATAGAGATGAGAGCCCAGTAGAAAACAGAGGTAGATGTGTGTGTGTGTGTGTGTGTGTGTGTGTGTGTGTGTGTGTGTGTGTGTGTGTGTGTGTGTGTGTGTGTGTGTGTGTGTGTGTGTGTGTGTGTGTCTGTGCAGAGGGGGACAGCATATTTGATAAGAACTCTTTTAAAGGGAAAACGTACTCCAACAGTGTTAATCTGCTATGGATCTGTATTCCACTGTCATGCTCTCCGCTCACATCCTATCCTCTCATTACCTTTTGTTAATCTGTCTCTACTCAACCCATCCTACCCCCCATCCCTCCTTTATCCAGTGCTTTTTTTATCTTTCACAGACATCCCAGACACTTTCACAAGCAGATTTAGTTTGTTGTGTCTAGGCACTATTGACTTTATTGTTCTCCAAAACCTCAGTTATCTCTGTCAAGACAACCATGCGAGGTCAGAGTTTGAATTTATACCTTTTGGGGGCCGTTCACTAAAAGCTTGCTTTTGTGCGTGAACAATTCGGGCTCAGGGTAGACAGAGGGCCCAAACAGAGAAGTTATGCGTTTACAAATGAATCAGTCTATTGTGATGTGATCTTATATGCACTGATCCACCATTTTCAATACCTCAGCTCAGAGTATATCCTGCAATTCCTTATCCTATAGCTGAGCTCTCTTTTCTCCAAATCTTGTATATGAATGTTACTGTGGTAAAAAACACAGAATTTTATAATGGCATTGACTTAGAAACTGTCGTTTCACTGAGTAAGGTCAGTGCATATTCTTAAATATCCAATCAGTATTTTGACTTTATAAATAACAGTTATGTACACATACTGTATAACTGAAACATTTGAGGTATAAGAGGACCATCAGGAAGTTGCTAAACATTTAATGATGTATAATATTGCCATGTTTACCTACAGAGGTAAACGTAACTTGAAAATGGAAGCTAGTTAGCTTAGCTTGCCATGATTAGTACTGATTCCCACTAGACATACTGTGCACTTAAGTAGAGGGCTACTCTAAATAAAAAATAATATCTGTTACAATTTTGAATCGATGAGTTCACAAGTCAAAACAAACACCAAAGATATAGTTCCTGATTTCCTAGCTAAACTCCTGTACTCCTAACTGTTATCATCCAGCACTTTGCAGATCTGTTTATTGAAAACATATTTTGTGCCCCATTAAATAAGATACACCATACCTGCTTCATCACATAGCTCAGCCTACACAGGACATTATGACAGAAGGCTCTTCACATCGCCATAAAGTAAGCAGTGAACACACAGCCAGCAGCTATTAACTTTGTCTGGCTCTATTCATGAGCGAGTTCTCCCTTGAAATGTCTCCTCTAAATGTCTCTCTGTCCTTAGAGAGGCCACCATTTTTACATCCATCTGTGGATACGCTGCCTCAGCATACACCCATAAACACACACACACACACACAAACATATCCATCTTTAAACATGCTGCATCAGCATGGAGACATGACACAACAACATCAGAGCCAAAATACATACAGGGGCATGCAGGAATAGCCCTTCACCACATGCAACCGTCTCTCTTTCACCTTTTGGCACCCATCATTTCTCCACTTATCAAACCATTAATGGTGCCTCAAACTCTCTTCATGCAAATGTTATCCCGAAATATGACTGAGATAGTTTTCATTACACCTGGGTGTTTTGTACGAGGTTTGAGGACCCTGGAGGTTTAGGCAGTCTGAAGGTAATATCAGCATTTTCTCCGTGCTGAGTCGTGACGTCCCTTTGCTATTGCTGCTCCTGCTGCTGCTACTGCTGTCGTGAACAGAATATCTAATCAATTATGGCCTGATCCATTCCCGTTAGTCTGTCTCATCCCCCTTTCCCCCCCCTCAACAATCTAACTCCCTGAGTCCTCCAAGTAAACTGATCACCCCTTCTCCTACAAAAACACACACACACACACACACACGCTTCTCTATCCACCTCACCGTCTTTCGACTGCTTTTAAAGCATTTGTAATTCTTTGAGAGAGATGCGGTAAAGCAAACATTTGAATTAGACTGCAGAGAAGTAAGGTGTACGGGGGTGGAGGGAGAAGTAGATGAAGAGTGGGAGCAACCGAGCATTAATTCACTCCAGGAAATCAAGTCGTCTGCCAACTTGAACACCTGCTTTTGTCCGTCGCGCGGTGCCGTAAATATGTCCGCCCCTGCCATGCCATGCCGTGCCATGCCATGCCTCCATCTCCTTTTCCTCCTCTCTCTGTCACTGACCCTCTGCTCTTCATCTGATCTCCAGGAGCCCAGGTGCAAGTCGCATCGCTCATGTGTAATCCTCTCTACTTTCACCCCTAAACAAAGCACACAAAATGTTTCTCACCACTGCAGTCACCCGCACACACGATCTCAGTAAAGCACTAAGAGTCCTGTGATATCTTGAGCATTCAGCTCAGGTAGGTAATCACGTTAGATAGGCTTTGTTGCCTGGTTAATGGGAATGCAACAGGCTGGAGTTTGGAGGCTGGGCAAGTTGCTCACTGCTGTGTTTTGGGGCATTTTTCAAATGATTATGTATGCGTGCGCCATTATGAAAGCTTAGCATGATAGCTCTAGAATCCTGACAGAAAGGAACAATTAAACAAATTAAAACTGGACGGAGAGAGTTTGGATGATCAAAGTGAAATCAAAGGGCAGACGAGTGAAGTCAAAAGTGACTTGAAGCGTGAGACACGACATGTTTATTTTATAATAATGAAACCGCAAACTTAATATAGGCTACATAAATTGTCATATAATCTCTGACTGCTCCATCTACTGCTCAGCATAATAAAAAATATGCTTGATATATGCCAGATATTCAATTTGTTACCAAAGAAGTCCAGCTTGATTGATGCAACTAATGCAACGCAGAACATTTTAATACCAGACACATTAATATTTAACATTATGAAAAAAATTAGATTTTAGATTTGTAATTTGTTTAAGTTTTGCAAACGTTTCTTTCTTCCAAATGACCTCCATTCCCGAGGGAGAGCAGTAAACAAGGCTCGACTGAGAACGACTTCTGTCTCCGAGCCCGTCATTACCAGGTTTGTTGTTTTATTTCCCCTTCCCCGCAGTTATTAACATGCATTCATGAATTTACTCATTGCCCCCATCACTCACTCCTTTAATTAGAAAATAATCAGAGTTGGATGAGAGGTTCATTAAATCTCATCCTTGAGAGCCATCAGCCGCAAACACAGGAGTGGGATATTTATCAGGCTTATGAAAAGAACTCAGATGCCTCCTCTCGCTTTGTTTCCTCTGCTGAGTACGTTGGTTTGGAAGACGGAATCAACAGACTTAGACAGAGCAATGTACAAGTGATGAAGCCAAAGGAAAGAAATGATTTTAATGGGAGGAAGCAATAAAGTGCGAGATTGGGAAGGGAAGTACAGAAGGGCAACGGAGTGGGGGAAAGACGGGGAGAAAAAAGAGATAGTGAGATCATTATAGAAGTGCTAATTAACAGAAACCACACTGTTTAGCAGCACTTTGTCTCCATGCAATATTGATCCTTTATGACCGGTATGGAGCGGATGTTTTTTTGCTGCTTTCAGCGTGCTCTTTACCTCTTTTCTGCCTACCAAAGTTAATACATCAACTCTGTATCACTGTCTTACAGCGACCTGTGCAGCCCATTTGTTTTAGTTATTTTGCCCCGAAACATGCAAGTCATGCAACTCTGCAGCAAAAACAAAAAGAAGCTGTGATATAAATGACCCAAGCAGCCAATTTGGTTTGCGGAAATGCCTGCTTCTGTAATTGCATCATCATGACATTAAATATGAGGCAAAGAATGTGTCTGCAGAGACAGGCAGACAGGAGGGTGTTGTCAACATGCAGATAATAGCCAGAGAGGAAAAAGAGTGTGCAGCAACCAAATGGAGTGAGAGGGAGTGAAAGAGTGATGGATGGGTGCAAAGACATCAAATGGTGTAACATGGACAGTGATGGACAGATGGAGAGGAAAGAACAGCAGATAGATGGTCTATGGTGACAGGAAGTAATAACACAGGAGGAGAAGTGTGGAAGTGAACGGGAGTCGTGTCAGTCGTCTGTTCGTCGCCTGCAAGATTGAAGAATGTCTGTAATATCCCTTTATTGTTATGGTGCATGTTGCAGGGCTTGCTGTTGGACATTGTGATTCTTCAAAAAGGCTATAACTGGATTACAGCGGTATCAGGCTCAGCCATCAGAGAAGGAAACAGCAGCTGTGTTGTGTTGGGTCTGCCGACAGCACTCTGTCTGTCACCGTGCTGGCTCTCACTGCAGCTTTACCTGCTGATGTTCAAAGTCTAGACTGGACTACATATCACAAAATATGTGATCTAAACGACACAGGGATCACCAACAGATCCTTATTGTTCAATAACAAATATTGTAGCTTCAATTAAATTTTAGGCCACATTTTTATCTGACCATTATCTCTTTTTAATCCAATTTTGGCTCATGATACACAACACTACTTTTGTGACTACATACAGTACGTGGCAGCGTCATCTTTGGCAACGGATGAGTCCATTTTGAGGGAGGCTGAGGGAAGGCGATCACCCCGCTCTTTGCTGAAGTGGTACAAGCCGACTTTGATCAATGTGGATCGATGTGGATGAGTGTGCAGCTCGATGGCACGATGTGGTGATGGTCCTCTGCTCCGTCGGTGTGTGTGTGTGTGTGTGTGTGTGGGTGGGGGGAGGGAATTAATACGCACTGTGTCATGCTCTTCTACATGATGTATTGCGCCAACAAAACATATCCCTAACCTCTAAATGACTCCGTCTCTATTATGTCTCCTTGTCTCTCACTTTCGCAGGAAAATGTGTAACGTCAGCATGAAAACATAAATAAACTGATGGATCTTACATTAAATTCTGAAACTCTTTTTCATCTGTTTCTCGTTCTATTGATTGTTCCTTGTTTTGTGTTTGTTTAAGTTTCTGGGTCAGGCTTCAGTTTGAGGATTTTCCAGCTCTGCAGTTGTTTGTGGTACAAAGGATTACATGCTGTAGCTCTGTATTACTGTTATTTCCCTTTGTGATTTTAGCTTTGACGGTTTGTCTTTTAAAAAGGGAAGCTGTGTGTGTGTGTGTGTGTGTGTGTGTGTGTGTGTGTGTGTGTGTGTGTGTGTGTGTGTGTGTGTGTGTGTGTGTGTGTGTGCTTGCAGGGGGGTATCATCACTTTATGGAGTAATGAATGCTAATCCTCTCTTATCTGCTTTAACCTCAAGGCAATGACACTAGCTGCTGATGCCAGTACAGTGACACCCTTCATTGGAGTAGAATAGGAGTGTGTATGTCTCTGTGTGTGTGTGTGTGTGTGTGTGTGTGTGTGTGTGTGTGTGTGTGTGTGTGAGCGCAGACACGTGTGCATGCAAGAAAAGATGTCTCTACTGGCGTCTGACAACCTCCTTCTAGTCTGTGAGTTGAGCGCTTGAGGGTGTGGTCTAGTGATAATCTGCCATGTCCTCCATGACTCATCAGAAGTAGAATAGAAAATAACATTCCAGCCCTCTGACTCTACTGCATCTGATCCTGACTTGTTTAATCAGTTGAAAAAAAACATCTTCATTTGATATTAAATCCCGCCTATGATTACTTTACATATGCAAAGCAGGCACATTAAAAATGCCTGTGTACTCATGAGGCTTTGTATTGTTGTTTGTGTCCACTCATGCAGTTTTCAGACACTGAGAGCAGCGCTGTGCCCGCTGCCAACGCGTTGGAGTCACTTAGTGTAGCTGCTAAAGATCACAACACAAACTTAAGGCAGATGCCAGTCTTAATTAGCGGGCATCTTTTGTTTATTCACAATTTCATCTTCTCCTTTTCTTTTTTTTTCACTGTCTTTTTCTGTAATTTTTTGTTAAATTTTCGCCCATCTTTTGATGGAAAACTTAATGACAATGGCTTTGGAGCAAAGGAGATCTAGACATGAAAAAAGGGGGAGGTTTAGATGTATTAAAAAAAGAAAAAGAAAGAGGTCTATTCCCATCAGCCAGTGAGGCCCATATATCTCCAGAATGAGCATTACAAAGATGGGCAGAAAATAATTAGGCCTAAAAGCTGTTGAATCCTGTGTGCCTGTTCACCAGTCTTCCATTAAGACGGTTTTAATGGGTCTGCTCTCTGCCTGCCTCCTTGGCACAGTGAATGGGAGATAAAGCCGAATTAAACTCAACTTTAGCGATTGTAAATAAAGAACGTTTAGGCTGAGTGTGAAGGGAAAGATGAAGGCAGAAAGAAAAAGATGAACGGATAGATGATAGAGGAAGAGGGTTAATTGAAAGAGAAATAGAGAAGAAGGGCCAGATCTCATGGGCTGTGGCTCTCTAGACATCACTATCTCTGTGTATGGTGTGTGTGTGTGTGTGTGTGTGTGTGTGTTTGAGGGGAGATAGTGTTGTAGACCTAATAAGAACAAAGCTAATTAGAGAGTTTGCCTTTCGCAATTCCATGGGGTTCCCACAGGAGCCAGGACAACACTCGCCACCTATACTGCACCCACCAGAGAGAGAGAGGCACTCTCTACAAACTTTTTCATTTTCACTATCTAGCTGATTTTGCAAGCAGCCAAAAAATAAACAAGTCTAAGCTATATCCAGCTGACTAGGTGACTTTGACATTATATTTAATTATTTTATCACCAACTTTATTTCCTTTAAAATCTAATTGTTATGCTTTTGGCTGGCGCTCGGCCAATGTGCCTAGCCAGTTTCGATGTGTTGCATGTATGTGATGGATAAATAGTTAAGGGTCTTATTCATTTTAATTGTTTTTTTTGTTAGTCAAACTCAGAGTTAGTAGTTGTCTTTTGGTTGTGTGCATTTATTTGATTTAAGCAGCATCCTCAGGTCTTTTATCCTTTGTAGTTCCCCTCAGTTGTTTGTTATTTGTAAATCTAAGTTACCAATGAAATAAATAACCTCAATGTAATAAATAACTTTTCTCAAATCCATCTGGTTTTATATTTCTTTACTTTCCCCTAGAGAACTGGGTCGTAACATTCCTGCTGACTTTTCAGACTAAGAGGAACGTTCACTTTCAAAGCAGTCACCAACAGTCCCTCAAGGGTTCTGGGCTGCCCCACTGTGAACTATGCAAGTGCTTTGCAACTGAATTTTGAGTCTCTTACGCACACTTTTGGAAATATGGAATTCTGCAGACTCTGCTTAAGGGAATAACCCATAATTCATAGGGTTGTGACATTAAAACAGCAATGACAGTGGAAGCGTTAAACAAAACAAAATGATAAACAGACCATGGAGTGAGTTACTTAAAAGATGTCTTCTGGAAGTATAAACACACATGTCACCTTGTCTACTTGTTTGCCTTACAATAGCAAGGTGACTTTCAAATATGTTAACTTGGTAAACCAGTAATGTTTTGCTTTGCGAACAGCAAACACTCCGGTTCATCAAACCACTTATGGCAGGGCTTATCAAACTTTTTGGGTCAAGGAACCTGTCACATTGGAGAAAATCTATCAACCAATTTACCCCCTCGTTATTGTAACACCGATCAAGCATATGCCTACTACAATTAGTATTCTAGCTATTGGAACTATTTGTATTATAAAACCTTTCAAACTAAGTACTTTAAACCTGTTTCATAATGATAAACAGAAACATATTTTCAACCTAAATCATGTTAATACCACTCATATACTAATATATTATCAATATAACAGGGTTATTTTATTTAAACTGCATTTGGCTCTCCTTGACTTTATCCTTTTCAAGCAGTTGATCTTAAAAGCTTACAGAAACAAACAGTAGCAAGACTGGCATAGTCCTAGTAAATCCAGATATTCAAATTTACCACTCGTAAGTTGACTTTAAGTAGGTGCTTCATCTTAAAAATAATGAACTTATTGCTAGCGAGGTTGGGAGTAATGGACTCAATATGCGTGTTTTATTGGTGCAAATGGTCCCCATCTGTAGACATGCTGTTTTTTTTATGACACAACATAATTTTACATTTCGCACTCTGTAAAGGGGTCCGGCATTTTAAAAATCACTGACTGATCTACTGGCCATAGAAATGTCTCTGTCCAGGTTATGTTATTTCACCAAGTGCTTTCATGTTGTTTGGATCCTTTAAACTGCATTCACACAATGTTGAAGAGGAAAAACGTGAAAACCTCCTGTTATTACAAAGTGGCAGTGGCGTACTTTGTATAAACATTTTGTTGAAGCCACACAATATTCATACAATACAATTTGATGATACTTTCCAAACAAACAAAAGATGTATCACATTAAATCATTCTCACAACCAAGCGTGCATTGAGAGAGGGGAGACAATGCAATTGCTGTGACCAATGTATCACCAACAGCATTGATTACAAAATTCCAGCCGAATAATGCCATCTAAAATCACATAATGAAGATCTGACAACATATCTTAGCATGCCAACACATAGGGAAACCTATGTGTGTATTTGAATAACGGCTGAAGTGCCCTTAAAATAGGGTTGAGCATCGTAATGGTTCCTTAGTCTGGATTCTTCCTTGTGCATAGTCTCAAATATGCATCTAAAAATGACAGGGTTTAACAGGCTGGCAGAATAGTCATGTCCACGCAAGGCAATTTCACACTTTCCAACGTTCTTTGTTCCCAGTAAGCCTAACTTTATGGCTTTATACACTTGTGAAGCACAACTCCTGTGTTTAACCAGCCTTTCTGAAAGATGTTTCAATTCTTTAATTCCACTTGCTTTCCACACAGTTTCCCCTTCAAAGAAAATACATGAAAAGCAGAGCAGGGCTTTTTTATATATATGCTAGCAGTTAACAAAGTTTTCCTTTTGAACCAGTTCTGGTTTAGTTATCTTTTTTTTAATCTTTCCTACCTATGAGATATGGTTAAGTCTTCCAGTCGATGTGGTTCCAAACGTTTTATTTCCATTTTTTGCTCCAGGGGTAAAGTGTTAAATCGTACTGTAGTTAATAATCCACAAAAGTCAATACTGATGTTGTAACGTTAACCTAAGTACAATATCAGTCCCTCTTTAGCTAGCACGACGTGTTCACCCTTACAACATTAAGATCAACCAAAAGGATGCTTCTGGGGGCCCTGGCCATCAGGCCCCACTCTACAAGGGTGCAAGTGAGCTACAAGTGCAGAAGGGCCAGTTCTAGTACCGTGCCCCACCAAGCAGAAACGGGCCAGCAGCTTCAGGCACAAAGACAAATGTACACACACTACAAAGCAATATGTTTCAATATAATTTCAAACTAAAAGGGCCCGTAATAATAATAAATAATGCACTTCTTTATTTTCAAACACATCACTGAACATGGAAAACACTGATAACTATGAGAAATCATGAATCAAACAGTTTATTTTTAGTGTAACCAGAAATATTACCCGTGTATAGCAATGGATAACAAACATAGACCAGCCCAGCTGACAGCGGCAGAGTGCTGCCATGATGGCTAATGATTTTTGCCCCATCATTAGCTTCCTGTGCTAACGATTTTGTACTCTCACCCATCCAAAACATGCTAAAGCACTGCCAGGCTAAGTAGTGTTTTTTTTTTTTAAAGCTGTAATTGGTGTTTTTCGGCTAATTGAGCACTGCGGTTAAAAGCTTTCCGCAGACTGGACATCATTTGTGACGTGAAGGAGCTTCACTTTCTAAGCAGTGTTTTTCTGTGAACTTATCAGCTGTTTTATTTCAGTTATAGTTTGATCTAGCTGTGATGTGTCACCCTCCCTCTATCATTGTATGTAATTCGTCTGTCCACATATCTATCTTTGTCGTTGTCTCAAAGGCTTATCCCTCTGCCCAGTTAAATTGGGTTAAATTAGGTTTTAAGGTCATTAACTGATCCAGGCTATTGTACTAATGCACCGGGGGTGTTCTAGATTTGATAAATGATCGGAAAGAGATAATGAAACTTAAATAGACATCTAGTATAAGCAGTGGCACACGGTGACAGAGGACAAAGAACACCGGATGTTTTTCTCTGTTGACTTCAAAGAAAAAACATGTTTGTCATCAGGTTGACTTCCTAACATTTTGCATAATGTGCCAGTGGTTTGCAGCTGGTGTATATTGCTTGATAAATTTGCTGTATTAATGTGTGTATGAGTGAATTAGAGTGTGTGTGTGTGTGTGTGTGTGTGTGTGTGTGTGTGTGTGTGTGTGTGTGTGTGTGTGTGTGTGTGTGTGTGTGTGTGTGTGTGTGTGTGTGTGATTGGCCAGTCTGGCAGCACTTTCAGTCCTCGGACAGGTCGTTCTTTGTGCTCTGTCTGATGTCATAATTTGTCGGACGTATGCTTGCCAACAGGAACCTTTGGTCAAAAAAGCGCAAGCTTGAGTGTGTGAGTGTGTGTGTGTGTGTGTGTATTCCCATCACGGCCCTCGTCCAGACAGTGTTTTCTTGATCGATGTCGTCAGGAGGGAGACAGGGTGCCATTGGGAGAGAATTTATAATGTACAGGGGTTTGGGACGGTGGCGTTCGGACTTGAGCTCTACATTTGTAACACTGGTCACGGTATTCAGCAGTCTGAGGGGCGTTTAGTCACAGCGTGTGCATAGAGAGAAAGAGAGAGAATGCGGAAAGATCAGGAGCTTTAGGATTATGTGAAGTTAAAACGGAAAGAGTGATTCTGGATGGGTAGATTAAAAGCTAATTCAGAATCAATGTGTGATTACAGGAGGAAACGTGGAGAAAGGTCTGGTGGAAAGCAATGCGCCATTCAACCCCAGGAGGATGTAGATATCTGCCAGTAAAGACACTGCTGAAATCAGTCAGAGTTCTTTGATTAATATTAATCTCCCTCTTTCTACTTTGGTACCTCTCTCCTACTGTTTACCCCTCTCTTCTTTTGTTCTTGTTTTTGTCTCTGTTGCTGGTCCGTGAGTGGAATTCTGCCACAGGTTTTATTCTCTTGGATTCCACAGACACATCTTTCAAAGAGCTGCCAAACTACCACAGGCAACCAAAAAGACTGACGGTTTTAGGTTTTGATCGTATCGTCCCACAGCGTGCGCTCGCACACACACACACACACACACATGCGCACACACACACACACACACACACACACACACACACACACACACACACACACACACACACACATGCGCACACACACACGCAAATAGTAAGTCAGTGACTTCATAAACATGTGACTTTAAGTGCCTTGACCCTTAGATTGTCTCATACTTTGGATGATTACTAACAGGACTTCCCTAACCTTCATTTTACTGTCCTCTAATTGTAACATCTCATTTCAACAACTCGGATTAAACAGATGAAAATAAACCTTGTGAGACAAGAGTGATAATAGAATGAAGAAAACGTAGGGAAAAATTCAAAAAATACCAGTAGTAACAGTGACAGAGCATCAGCACCATATTGTTTTATTTTTTGGAAAAAAATGTTGTGCAATAAAATAATGCTGCAGCCTGGATAATGACAGTACAAAACCAGAAGTAATGTTGTTAGAAACAATTTTATGCTTTTAGTAAGCCTAGGTATAAGGAAGAAACAAAGAAAGAGAGTAAATGGATTAATGGATGACAACATTACAATAATATACCTGCATTTTAGCATCTTTGTAAGAAAAACGATAAGATTTGCCCTCACAGTCTTTTCGGATAAATCTTCTTTTGTTTAAGGTTTCATTTTATCTAACCCAGTAGAAAATAATCATATATTGGCAAAAACTGTGGTCTGTTTCTTGAAAAGCATTATGTACAATTACAGTCCCCTAATCCCTCTCTTCCTTTTAACACACACTGCTCTGCTTGCACACTAACACCATGTAGAACTTTCACAGACATTATTCAAAACACGTTACATATTATAAATAACAACATCAATGTATTAACGAGTTTGGTTCTTGTCTTTTAAAAATGTTGGTCATTTCCAAAGCAGTGCCCTTTAGTGGAAATACAGTGTATTATGCATGGTGGCGTAACTGAAACCTTATACCTGCAATAATACAATTTTTGACCACTTTGTGGAAACAGAAACAGAAACAGAAACAAACAGATTTGACATATTATTGCTTTAGCCAAAAAAGCACGTTAGCAAGCAGTTGCCTATTCATACATCTAGAATGTACGGCACAATGTGTACGTTCCTTCAGAGTTGTGTTTCTGGTCAAGTCAATATTTGGTGTGCTTTAGCTGTGTCTACAAAAACTCTTTCAGGAAAATATCTGGCTCTGAAGAGTGAAGCCGATGTGGAAGTGTCTTAAACATACATTCTCAATAATGTCCATCAGGGGGCGACTCCTCTGGACGTCTATGAGAAAATGACTTGTTCTCTCTTGATTTATTACCTCAGTAAACACTGTAAACATGAGTTTCAAGTCTTTTTCAATACAGCATGATGTTCATTTAGTAAACTATGCTCCCACTCAAAGTAAAATAGACCATGAAGGGGAGCATAAAGTCAGGAGCCTTAAGGTTGATGAGAGCTGAGACTGAACCAAAACAATAAGCTGAAAGACACAAAAATGCTCCGTTGAGCTGATGATTCTCTCTGGGTTTATCACTTTGCCCTACCCCGTACACATTACACAGTCATTTGATCCCTTGCTCATATGAAAATACTGATTTGAGCAGCTTTAAGATCATAGCACGTTTTGAGGGTGGAAATGAAAGGGTTAAGAAAATCCAGTGCCCACTGTCCTGCCTTACTGTTGTTTTTATGTACGGCCTCGTTGATGTTACCTCATCATAGAGGATTATGTGATCATGATTAAAACCATGTTGTTGCCGAGGCCAGGACCAGCCGCATGTGTGATACCTGAAACTGCAGTGAAAATGTCGCAGTGGTAATTGAAGTAACTAAAGGTGAGGACACGTATGTGTTTGTGCTTATGCCATTTGGCACCTGGGAATTAAATTAGCTGTATTGTTCACATTGTATTGATGAATAAATAGCCATCAATAAACACTCTGCCACCCCAAACTTTGTGTTAGATCATCCTATAAAAGAAATTAGAGTGGATGTGTGTATGTGTGTCCAGGAGCTGATATATGGCTGAAAGCTATCTGGTGTAATGAGGCCAAGGTTGATTTATAAGCGCAGAATGCCCTATTCCCCATTCCCCAGCGTGCACATGCAAACACATGCACTTAAGAGTGGGTCTGTGACAGCTGGTTCACTTTCTTTTAATGGCTTGCCAATTAAAAGCAAGTGAAACCAGCTCTTCCACAGCCAAAGCCTGGCAAAAACTAATTGGTTCAAGTTTCAGAATCTATATTTGGTGATGACACTACCATATGTGGAAGCTGTTTACCAAAACCTGGATCCAACATGTAAAATTATGTTTTGTAGCTTTAAATAAGGAAAAAAAATATATATAATTGTATTTGGTGCAAGGGCTGTGAGAGCAAACCAGTCCAGACAATCACCTGAAAGGTAGGATGGGAGGGAAACAGACAGATAGGAGACAAGGAGGTAGACGGAGCAATCAAGGGAATGCGTGAGAGACAGACGTATGCTGTCTGTTAGCATATTAGCGTCCAAGCAGAGGACAGGCAGACAGGTGTATAAGGAACAGAGTCAAACTGACTGGAGTCTCGTAGTCATGCGCTCTAGAGGGAGAACTGCTTTGGATCAGACAGTCTCACCATTAACCTATACTGACACTGTTTAGACAGCGGGGGGGAAAGGGGCAGGAGAGACGTTAGCAGCGCAGGCAGTGATCGGTGGGGACTTCACGCAAGGATTGAATTGTTCAATCAACAACAACAACAACAACACAGCAATAGATAATGGGTCTATTGGCGCAAACAGAGGGGGTAGGACGATGTCAAGGTGCTGACCTTTCTGAATGCAGAGATGTTAATGCTCATCATTACAAGCATAACAATTATGATTTTGCCTTCATCCTCATGAGATAATGGGTTAAGATAAGATAAGATAAGATAAGATAATCCTTTATTAGTCCCGCAGCGGGGAAATTTGCAGGCTTACAGCAGCATAGAGTTAAAGTGCACACAAGAGACATAGTAAAGAAAGACAAGATAAAAAAAATAAAAAAAAAAAAAAATAAAAGTATTATAAATAAGCAATAAAAACAGTAGAAAAACACAATAACTGAAATATAATATTTACAGACAGAAAAGAAAAAAAACTATTATTGCACAGTGTTTTTATTGTCATGTGTCATGTGGTCTGCTGGGAGCAGAGCTGGTTGTGTAACCTGACAGCAGCAGGAAGGAAGGACCTGCGGTACCTCTCCTTCACACACCTCTCCTTTCACAGCTGTCTCTATCTCCAAGGAACAAAATAATCAACAGTAGCTCTTTGAAAAACATATGAATGAGGATAAAAACAGTTATCCGCATCAGATTGCACTGTATTATAAGTGATTCCACCCCACCGTGTTATTACTACAGCTACAACTGATTGAGCAGATAACCACATGAAAGACGCCGACCTTGCAATTTAGGAAATGAAAGAAAGACATTCCCGCACAAGGCTTTTTTGATTTATCATAATGTTGTGCTTCCTCTCCTTCAAGTCTTTCCCTCCGACTTTGCTGAAAGTAGATTTTAGGGCAAAAATGATTCACCTGCTAAACATTCATTCATTCATTGATCACAGAATATTCTTCATGCTAATCCTGTTTTTTCAAAAGATGGAGATGAGCTAGTCCCTATCATTGTATGCTTTTTAGTGCTGGACAGGTATTGCAAAGTGGGGTTTTTCAGAGATTGTTTCTGCTGAAAACAGTTGCCTGCTGTGGACAAAAAAGACATGAACAGTGAAAGTAAAGTTCCAGGCCATGAAAAGTAAAACAATGTCTTCCCATTACTCAACACACACACAAACATGTTCTCTATTTCATATATACATATTAAATAAAGCTGCTTTAGTTGCCTATTGTAAAACAATGAAGAGATTGCCTTTAAACAGTACTTGGGGATTTTTTTATGTAAGCTCTGCATTTTAACAGTTTATAACACATACAACACACACACACACACACACACACACACACACACACACACACACACACACACACACACACACACACACACACACACACACACACACACACACTCACTCTACCGACTGGAGTTGACATGCTAGAGTCTAGTCACCCATGGGGAATGGGCCCTGAAAATCAAAAGACATTAACCAATTAGCGCTGATCAATAGTCACAGCCACACAGGGATGGGCCAGACTAAGAACATTGTTAATGTGTGCCTCTAGGCCAATCGGCAGGCTGGGAATACTATTACTCTCACCTCTCAGCCAATGAAAATGCTTGAGAACCCTTGACATTCTGCTGCTCTCCAATGCAGAGTACCTTTCATGCTGTAGCTAGGCAGAACAGGCTGCACGAGGAAAGCAAAGGGAGAGATGGAGAGATAGAGCCAGACAAGCAGAGCACAGAGGGGAGGTGGTAGGGATAAAGGAAGAATGGGACAGTGCATGTGTTAGGTTGTAAAAGCAGGTGTCATAGTGGGCTGCAATGGGCAGCAGGTAATCTCGCTGAGATAAGCAAGCATGACTACCAACCTTTAATTCCCCATGGGAGGTGGTCCTGTGCAGCAGGGTTGTTCTCCCTATCCCCATTTAAATAGATATATACAAAGGACTAATGGGAAGAAGCGGAGGGAGGATGCATTTTGATGGGGGAAGATTTAAGTGAGAGAAGACGAAAGAGTGAAAGCGACACAGTCGTACTTCTACTTTGCACATTCTGCACACGGACATGAATATGTTCGCATGATCCCAGCAGCACCTCTGCACTGCAACTGTTCTGTATTCATGATGAGAACAAATATCGGCATGGGGCTTGGGTTGTACTGGGGATTTCAGCGGGAGGGAACGAAGGAGAAAGGAGGGAGAAATAAAAGAGGAGGAGATATCTAAAATATTACACCTATCCGGGGGAGTGTTCAGTGAAGCAGGCATTATGAGGGTGTAAATTACATTCCCTCCTTCTCCCCTTGGGCTGCCGGCTTCTGGATGAATTTAATCGCCCATAGCTCCGGGGACCCAGACACACATTGTGCTGCCTTTAGACACTAGCAGAATATCAGATATAGTGCCATGATGTGTTTATGTTTATTGTCACAAAAGTCTTGTATCGATCTGGCATCACTTCTCCAGCCTGTTCTTTTCTGAAACGATGTAAAGTATTGACTCATAAGTCATTTGTCTCAATTGGGAGGAGATCAATAGTAATTCACTGGGCCATGTAAAACATCCAGCATCAAGTGGGACAGCTTCTCAGGTGGTAGGACGGAGGAGAGCGCGGGTCTTTGCTAATTGAAATACCCAGAAGAGTGCAGCAGACTTTCAGCTATAAAGCTCCCATGTCTTCTCTTATTGTCTTTATTTTCTCAACCGTTATTAAAAGAGATGTGTTCTTGACCGTTTGAACTTGTGTCTCTATTCCTCGTAACATAATTTGTCTCAAGAAATGGAAAAGAAAATAACTTTTGAAAGAAACAGTTCACTGCACAGGTGGCCATAAGCTAAACATTATTTGACGATCGGTTATTCGATGACAGGAAAAATTGATCTGCGACTATTTCACTTAGAATTAATAAGAATAATTTCAAGCAAAATTGTCAAACATTCTTAAGTTCCGGATACTTAATTGTCATTTCTTTGTCTTATGTGATGTTAAAATAAATATTTTTGACTTTTGGACTGGTGGTCTGACAAAACACACAAAATAAAGATGTCAAATCGAGATTTAAGAAATTACGATTATAAAATGTTCTGACATTTTAGACAGAATGATTCCATTTTCTTTAACAAATAAGTTCCAGATTGATGGATAATGAACAGTATCCATAACATCATGGGACAAAACATTATTCTCTCTTTTTTTTCACTCCATCTATTACAAGCAGAAGCAGATGGACATCCAATCCTCTTTATCTCTGCTCTTGAAGCTAATTTGTCTCTCGAGGGGAACCTAGGGAGAAAAGGGGAAGGTAGCGAGCGCAAAGATTAGGTCAGAAAGGGGGAGAAGAAAGCAGAACTGATCAGTCTTTATGGCAAATCCAGTGGCAGGCCCAGATGCCAGGGATGTTAGGTCAGCGCCTGCTAAATCGGAGGGCAGCAACTTGAGTCAAGGCTCATTACTTCTTTACATTAGGTCGTTAACGGAAGCACTATTCTAATTCATCTCTTTCCATGTCTCTATCCTCCTCATCCCTTCATTTTCTCTCCTTGTCTCCACCTACTTCCTCCTCCTCTCTCACCCCATCAGGGCCGCTGTTCCAGGGAGAACTGCAAGTACCTGCATCCCCCCCCCCACCTAAAGACCCAGCTGGAGATCAATGGAAGGAACAACCTCATCCAGCAGAAGAACATGGCCATGCTGGCCCAGCAGATGCAGCTCGCCAACGCCATGATGCCCGGCACACAGCTACAGCCAGTGGTGAGAGGACACGTATGCATACACAGCTCACATGAACATAAAGAAAAAGAGATAACACACATTTTCTTAACACGTGGCTTAATTCTCTAAAAATATATTTAGAGTTATTTACTGAGTAAGATCCAAAAATAAATGTTAACCCCAGACATGAATGGCACAGTGAATTACGCCTGACAGGCCTCTTTGAGGTTTTATAAATTACCGGACATAATGGCTCTAATTAAGATAATGCGGAGAGTCAAGTCAGAGTATATGTGATGCTCGGAAAACATATTTTCATCATTTAGAGCTTTCTCTTTTAAAATAATTGCGCCTTAGGGGTAAGTCTTTTTGAAACAGAGGGCTCAGAGACCTGCATTTTTGACTGTTTCTATTATGCTCCATAGCCCAGCGCTGTTTGCGGGGCATTGGTTTTAACAATAGTTTAAACAGTTCTCATAGCTAAATACCTATGTGTGATAAATTAAGCGAGAGAATGAAATAAAATGAGTGAACAAAAAAAGACCACGCATACAAAGTTAGTTTGTGATTCCGGGAGCAAAAGAGACAAATTCAACAAAAAAAATTCTGTTTTAAACAACAACAAAAGATTCTATCAACAATTTAAATTGGATTTTTCATTTAAGGTCAAATTAGTTAATGAACTCTGGATCTCTGACAGATTGCTGGAAATATGTTATGCAGTTAAATCTGTTGTTTCAGCCTGTATCATGCTTTATACGTTTTTGGGTGTTTCATTAATTTTAATATGTTAAAGGCAAAGAAGTTATTAATGCCGGCAAAACAAGAGTGCAATCATATGATCAACTTGTGGCCAGATCTAAAATAGCTGAAAATGGTTATGCCTCTGTGATGCCTTCTTTCATACTAGCCAAAAGGACCAAATCCATCCTCCAACTGAGTTTGAAGAGCCAAGTTAGCTGCATAAAAATTAACAGGGGTGTTCAATTGAAGCATATACCAACAAAAAAACAACTTAATCCACTAAAAAACAGCTCTACGCATGGTTGATAGCTCCAGAAAAAGCTACCAAGTGGACCTTGAGTCAAAAATAGCCATCTCAGCATCTAAGTCGACATCTATTTTACAGTCCAAAACCCCAAAATATTAATATACAATGATGTAATCAGGCATAAGCAGCAAAACGTCCAATTTAAGAAGGTGGAACCAGATAAAGTTTGGTAGTTTGGTTGAAAATGATTGCATCAGCCATAGAGATGCCTGATACATTCTCTCGAAAATAATGGGACTATATGGCTCTCAGCTTTGAGTGCTTAAAGCGCCAAAAACAAATTGAATATGATAAAACTCAAACTCAACAGCGTCTCTTTACCCAAGATAATCCACAGACCTTGTAGCAGGCACTTTCTCCTATAATCAATTTTTTGGGCCAAACTTCCCTTTAAATGATTAATCATTCCTTAAAATAGTTTGCCAATTAATTGGCTTAGCGATTAATTGACTTATTGTTTCAGCCCAAATTCATTAATATCATGTTAGCCCAGATTAATCAAGCAATGTATGAACAACATGGCCCAGGCATCAGACACTGAATTCTTACCATACAGCGATCGATAAAGAATTATATTATCATCATATTACACACCCACAAATCCATGCAAACACACACACACACACACACACACACACACACACACACACACACACACACACACACACACACACACACACACACACACACACACACACACACATGGACGCAGTAAATAACATTAGAAATGGCTCTGTGACTGTGCTGCATGCTCCACGGATCTTCAAGGTGATGGCCGGAGCGCCAGTCAGCCAGCTCAAATGAATCCTTCCCTGTCCATGAGACCTTACAGAGTCAATGAGACCTGTCAGTCAGGCTTGAAGTAATTCCTCTGTCTTTCCCTCTATCCCTTTATCTTTAAGTGAGAGCAGTGGAGTGAATTTGTCTCAGACTATTCAAAAGAGCTTCAGATGCTGCATGCTTGGACACACACGCACACGCACATGGACACTTAGCCGATGGCTTATCACTCTTATCTGGGGAAGAGGGGCTGAGTCGAGAGGCCCATTGAGAGGAACAGAGGAAACCAAGAAAGGATTTAAAGAAGCAATAGATCTCCCTGAGACTGCAAGGCCTTCCCTTTCAGTTAATGTCATGGGGAGAGAGAAAGTAAGGAGAGGAGAGGATGAGGAAGACAGGCTGACAGAGAAGGACACAGAAGAAGAAGAAACGGAGGACTGGCGAGTGAGGCAGGCAGAGATAAATGAACAGAGTGAAGACAGGTAGGTAAAGTGAAGGAGATAGGACGACAGCAGGGAGGAGAGATGGCTTTAGACCTGCTCTACAAAGAAAAGTCAAGAAAACAGAGCCATGTTGTGTGCAAAGGGAATAAAAAGGGTAAGATGGGGTACTAGCCTTTCCAGGAATCAGACTTCCTCCATCCCTCCCTTGTGTCCTTGGCTTAGTTTCCTGCCCCCATCACTGGTATCTCTTCCCAATTATATCTGCTGCTCTCCCACTTTTTTTTGGGTCTATGGCTGGCCACCCTCCCTCCATGTGCGTAGGAGAGTGCTTTCATTTCACGCATAGAACTGTGCAGAGGGTGAAGTAATTAGGGCCCCTTACAGCTGTCTGTGACTGATGGTGCTCGTGATGCTTTTGATTAGAGAGTCAACGTCAGCGGACAGCCCACATTACAATTATATCCATCTACAGTATCATTCACTCAGGCTCACTTTTGGTGTATTTGTGTGGTGCAGATGATGAACCGAAAACCATAAAAGCCTCCAGGGAATTATTGCGTCTGTATAGTTATAGGTATATCCATGTTTGGGTGGGTGGGTGGGGCCTAGTGTTTAAAATGGTTGAACAAAAATTGAGAGTTTGCACAGTGTAGATAAAGTAATGTAGCATTCCAACAAATCTGAAGTCAGGTTTCTTCCCAATGGTTACATTTAATGGAATTAAAGCCAACCCGTCCTCATTGTTAACAGTTGTATTTTCATTTTGAATCCATGTAAAGCACCTTGCTACTTTGTTTAAAAAAAAAAAAAAAAAAAAAAAAGTTGCTGTACTGAGTCAGTTTATTTTAAAGTTCATTATAGGGAAATCTTTTCTTGACATTGTGCACATTTTACAATTATTTTATTGAATAACACAAGAATAGTGTTTAACTCAAATTTGGTACTACAGTATAAAAATGTGTGGCAAATAGGATTAGTGTACAACTTGAAAGATTGTTCCTTTTATGGACTCTGTGGTCAAACAAGTTATCAAGCTAAATGTTGTAAATATGGACTGCTAAACAAAACTTACCAAACATGGCATAGTACAAAATTGAAACAGCTCTAGTTGATCCCATTGCTTTTTGATCTTTCTATTTGATTCTTAAAATGGTTACTCTTTGTAACCAAAAGATTGTTTGAGAAAGAGCTACACAAACGCATCAGTACAGCAACACAAATTGCTGCAGGAGCCATGCAGTGTGATGTGTTTCTGTTCCTACTGTGTAAAGATGCTCGGTTTAACATACTGCTTTCAAGCTTTTGCAATTGTGATTTAAAGCAAGAACCTGCAACGTCCTATCATCATTGGCAACAATTCAATGCCAAGTGAAAGGACATTCAGATCATACACTTCTTTCAGGATGACATCAGTGCATTGTTACAGCCTCACGACTGAGAGCCTTTTCACTGACATCATACAAACTTTGAGCTTCGAATATCTGAGCACCTTGAGAGAGATATATGTACTTTTCCAGAGTATCTTGTGATAGGATTCGTCAGACATTCCAGAGGAGAGCATTGAAAGAATTATAAGGTCCACGCTGTTATTCCTGATTTTCTGCGTCATCCCTGAGGAGTGTTTTTTTTGGGGGGGAGGAATGTGGCTGTCCACAGTCTTGGCTGCCGCTGCTCTATTACTCACTGTGTCCTGTTGGCAAGGGCTCAAGAGACAATCCTCAGACTGGGGCTGAGGTCAGGAACGTGCAGAGAAAACTTGCACTGTGCTATGTCAGCTAGCATACTCCTTAGCCTCCCTCGCAGAGAATGAGTCTATCAAACTATAGTAAAGCACATACAGGCAGCACATGTTTGTACAGTACAACCCTTCATCCCCCTTCCGTGCTCACACAGCTTAATGTCAGTCTGAATTATTTTCAATCTGGAGAAACAAGTCAATGAAGAAAAGATAATTGTTAGTTAATTATTATAAAACAGTTTATGTGTGAAGATCAAATCATGACAGAGTCTTTGGCACATAGACTATACGAGGGGATTTGTAATTGAGCGGCGTCTGCACTGAGCAGCAGCAAGATAAATCCCCCTGTGGAGTCTAGACGCTGGTGGTGTTGGTGGATGAGGATGCTGGTGAAGGAGTGGCATATAACAGCAGCATTACGTTTTAGAGGCAGAGAGACATATTTAATATTTAAAAGGAGACAGCAGCAAGATGATATGCTAACAATCTAGGTGTGTCACTGTGCTATTGGATAGAAGACACCAGCTAATATCAAGATTGACAGCCCCTAAAAATGACAGCAATGGGGTTATGAGTGAGCAAGTGTGAGGAGAGTGAATGGCAGGATGTATGAAAAATAAACTACAGGCTCAAGCATGAAAAAGTATGGTCTCCTTGATTGAACGCTAGTAAATAAAGGAATGAAAGATAATTATCATAAACAGATGATTGTAAAGTCTTTGCCGTTAAGACTCAACAGGGAGATTTGTTAATCGAGGTGAGTCTGCCCTGAGCAGCATAAAGATAAATCCAACCCAAAAAGTAATAGAAATAAAAAACTAAATACATTTTAAAAACGACAACAGCTTGATGTTTTCCCCAAAAAGCTTAATCACAAAGCAGGAGTGAAACAGGTCGCAAACAATCAAACAAAGATCGCATATTCTTCCAAGAGATTACGCATAATAATGAACATTAACCAGCAAAGGCTTGAGGACACCAATGCCCTGCTTCCATTGCATAGGCTTTAGCTATTGGTTAGCTAATGGCTAATGGTTAGCAGTGACCCAAATAGCTAACAAGTTTTGTCTTAGACAACATGGTTAGTGTACTATCATGACATGAACAGAAAAAAAGATCAAAGCTTAGGCAGTAAGACTCCATTAACTACAACATTTAACTTAACATTCATCATTAATATGGGCATTAAAAATTACATTCAGCAGAGAATTGATTTGACCAAAAGAGGCCAGCAGTGACCTGAGAATTAGTAATGCGATGGCCCTGACACCACTTATCAGACTATAATGAATGTGAGCAATTACAGAAGCAATGAGATTATAGAGGATAGCATATGACGACATTAATGAGAATACAAAGATATGAACTGGTTACCAGAATAGAGTGGATATGACACTACTTACCAGATACAATGATGTAACACCCAACCAAATTACTACACACCGATCGATATGACACAACATATGAGAAAACACTAAAATAGGCAGTTGGTAGAATACAATGAGCAAATATAAAGAATTATATGAATCACATATTAAATATTGACCACAACTATCCAATGAATTAAGAAGACATGAATGATATGCAGATGTCAACTATGACCAGAAATAACAGATACAATCAGAATGGGACAATGAGCAGCTAGATAACCATGGAACCAAAACACAATCACAAGTTATATGCAAAAGAATTTGAAGAATATTAAGAATCTGTGCAGGCATGATTACGGAGCAATCGCATGTTGACCGCATCTTACATGTTTGTGACACTATTACTGGACGAAAACCTGACCACAGACAGATATACACCCACCTGGTCAAGTACTCAAATCCACTTCAACTACAGTTGTTGTGTCTTGGACCACATGTTGCCACGATGACTCACAAGCTGAAAACAATCCCAGCAACACGCCATCACACGAGCAAGATGATGTGAATGGAATGCAGAGGTCAGCCATGACCGAAAAAGAGGTTGTCGGAGAAGACAGTGAGCAGTGAGGTAGCTGTGAATTAAGCCAAAACTCCACCTCCAGTTTCATACGTGTGTATGTATAAATCTGAGCAAGGCATGTTGACGTTGAAGACTGCATTGTTCTATCCCATTCATCTTGAAGAGGATTGCTTTTTTTTTTTGAGGATGACAACGCGTGATTGACTCATGAGAGTGAAGCTTGCTTGAATCAGGCCAGCATGATCCCGGCTTCTTACTTTAAGAGCTGTGCTGAGGTAGATAAATGATGTGCATGTCAATCATTTATTTGCCTATATGGCATTCAAATAAATCAACAAAGAGTTTTAAATGGTACAGGAAGTCTATTTCTAGGCTAGGACAGCATGATGTGTATTGTCTGGGAATATAATGAAATAAATATTGGATATCCAAATACCCTTAGGAAACAGACAAAATAGATACGTCCCATTTGTGTCTTTTTAATATGCCTGCATCAATTAAGCCTGATTTAGTAGAGGTAACTAATTGAGTCCCGCCTCTATTAGAATACGGTAATAGTTTCTCCGCCGAATAGGGGACGCTAAGTGAATGAAACTTCTGAAATAGAACACTGACCACAATTAATTGGATATGATTGATGTCTTTACCTTGATTGGATTTTGTTGAGCAGCGTGACGTGGAGTCAATGAATCCGGGGCTCATGCGTCGACTGCGACGAGGAGACCTGGTGGCGACGATCTGTCCTGAGACGGGAATGGTTAACTTGCTGGATTTAGCCGCAGACTGTATGGTACCGATCAGGATGTTAACTGCAAAGAGTGACCTGGAGTAATCGATGACATTGCTTGTGCAGGGAAACAAGTGGTGTAAGATGTTATATTCTCTGCTGAGGAATCAGACATAAAACTGTCTTATAAACGAGGGACTTGAAAAAAGTAGCCATTTGCGTCGGTTCTTACTAAAAACACAGACACTTGGCTGATGAAGAGCACATGTTATAGCAGCATGAACGAAGTCTACTAAAGGCAGAGAGACGATCATATTTAAAAAGAGACAGCAGCAAGACGATAGGCTAACAATGAAGGTGTGTTACTGTGCTACTGGATAGAAGAGAGCAGCTGATGAGAACAGCTGATAGCGTGATTGACAGCCCCAAACCATGACAGCAATGAAATGATGAGTGAGCATGCGCGAGGGGAGTGAATGGCTGGATGTATGAGAAATTAACTACTGGGAAGAGTCTCTTTGACTGAACATACACTAGAGCTTCATTACTCCTACGTGCGTGTGATCCCTGGTGTGTGATTCCTTCTGTTCCATGTAGGGAGTAGGTGACACCACATAGGTCTCTTTTATGTGTTATCAAAAAAAGGAAATATAAGCAGCCATTAAAAAAGGCATATTGTTTTCCCTCAGATGCAGGCCCATTGATTGTCAATGTTTGACATCTTCTTTGCCTCCACATCCCCAACCACAGTTCCTGTTCTCTGCTTGGCTGTTGATGATTGCATACTTATTTCACAGTTCCTATATCATATATCATCAATGAGTAATATGAGTAGGATTGAGGAAGGATGGCAATATACTTTCTGGTAGATGTAATCAAATATTCAACATTTTCCATACATAGAAGTTGTGAAAAATACGAGAGACATAGTTTTGCTCAATTCTGACCAACTCTCTCATTTTGCTTTTGCCCCACAGCCCATGTTTTCAATCACACCCGGCCTTGCAACCAATGTCAATGCTGCTGCGGCAGCTGCCGCTGCGTTTAACCCCTACCTTGGCCCTGTGTCGCCCGGCCTGATGCCCGCTGACATCTTGCCCAGTGGCTCCGTACTGGTCACCAGCAACCCCGGTGTCCCTGTACCAGCTGCTGCTGCTGCTGCTGCACAGAAACTCATGAGGACAGACAGACTGGAGGTGAGCAACGCATGCACACACACACACACACACACACACACACACACACACACACACACACACACACACACACACACACACACACACACACACACACACACACACACACACACACACAGACACAGGCAAGGAATAAGATAAATGGGACTGCACGAGCGCACACGTAGACCACACAGATGAGAGGATTTGCATAATTATTTGTTTATTTTTTTCCCTTTCATATCAGTCACAGATTAAAAGATAGCTTAACAAACTCTAGTAAACACTGCCCCTGGTGAGGGTCTTTTTTCCCAGCTATGCAAACAGATTGGGCTTTGAAATGTGGGCTGAGCCTATTTGAATATTAAACGCATGGGTTGGAAAGTCTTGCCTCAACAGTTTCTGTTTGTAGATTTTAATTATGTATCTGGTACACAGTTTCTGTTACAGTAACTACTTCCCATTACCATAGTACAGTCATTAGCCAGATTTAAGCAAAGAGACAGAGACACTAATGAGATTATACAAACACTACTGTTGTCGATGTTGCATCTCATCAACATGCAGGAGACAGCATTGTTTGGCACAAGCTCAAGTTATTCTGTATCAGTATGTATTTTTTCTGAAAAATCTTTAAATTTTCTTTGAAGGCCATCAGTCATTTGAAACCTGATGTCGCTTCTCTAGCTGTGTTCAGATAATCATTAATTGGACAGTAAGTCAATCTCATCCATTATGCAGCCCCGCCCGGGAAACACTCGCAGCGGAATAATGGGGAAATCGTTGGAGGCAGGCAGGAGGCATGCCGGAGTGTTAGGAGGGTTTCATTTAAAATGTAACGTCGGGGAGCTGGGTAATTAATGGGGGTGAGGCTGAGGAAGTCTCTGGGCCTGATGAACGAGTGGATGACATGCAGCGTGAGGGAATGGGTCAATGAGAGGAAAAAGAGATGGAGGGGTGGAGAAGAAATCAATTTTCCGACCTGTTGTGGTGATCAGGGGAGCGGTTGAGGCAAGAGGAGTCACAACTGGTGAGAGGAAGTTATAGAGGCTGAGGAAAATTTGAGGGAAGAAGTTGTTAGATTAGTTGATAGAATAAAAACATGCAGGTCTTGATTCAGAATGGGTTTAAAACAACTGCCTGGAAGCAGATTGCTAGCATTCCACACCAAAGTCAAGGAAACAGATATTTAATATTTATCAGCCAAATGTGATAATTGGCAGAAAAGGGAAAAATCTGCTCAAGATATCTGCCCAGTGGTCAGCACTGCCTGCAGTGCTCGGCCTGCTTGTGCTGGTGAAGCATTTTGATCGAAATCATACCCTAGCCTGATTTATCAGGAACTGGGTTTGCTAAAAATATCTTAGCGAAAAGGGCCAGACAGATTCTAGTGTGTGTCGTTCAAAACAAGCATAGCTGGGATTCTGTGGACCCACACACCAACACACACACACACACACACACACACACACACACACACACACACACACACACACACACACACACACACACACACACACACACACACCAGTGGATAGATATGTTACAGGCTATTTCCTTCAGGCTGAGAGAAATTCCCATTTTTAGAAAATAATGCTCCAGACTGTTGTCCCGAGAAATATTTTCCAGCAGTCTTTCTGTCTTTATCTTAGATGGAGCTTCACGGCGGCCGCTCAGCATGCATACAGTCATAATGTTGCTAACCTGAAACCGTGGTGATGTCACAGACAGAGGGACAGTTACCATAGGGACAGAAATATGATTAACAGGCCGTTTTTTTGTTTGTGCAACCAAGCACTTAGCTGTCTCTAATGCATGATTAACCACTGTAACACCTGTTGCAGAGACCATCAAATAGCTTCCGGTTAGTCTTCCCTTTCGTCTCTTTTTTTTTTTTTCATGTCAGCCACACTCACTCCATCCCAAAGGCTCTCTCACTCTGTCTCCTTGATTCCCATCTGTCGGTCCTTTACTCTTTATTCATTAACCTATCTTACATTTTCCTCTCTCTCTTGTTTGTTTCCTCCCTCCCTCCCTCCCTCACCTTCCACTTCAACATCTGCCTGACAACAAGCCAGTCTCTCTCTCTTCTTCTTCTTTTTTCTATTTTTTTTTATAAATAAGACCAGTAGCAGCAGTGGTGATTGTGGCAGTGGTGGGGAATCAATGTGTGTGGGTGTGCGTGTGTAGGTGCAAATTCATATCTAACAGTGTGAGTGCGTGAGTTAGGTGCACACGAGAAAGAAGAGACAGACAGACAGAGAGAGAATCCTGCCCCATTGCTCACACAGATCGGTGATTGCGGATGATGAGCTGTCGTGATGGGAGACGGAGCGGGGTTAGTTTGTAGATTACACCGTTGGTGGCCTTTTGTCTGACAGCCGTTCCGCCACCAATCAAATCTTTTATGCATGCAGACATTGAGACTGTTAAACAGACATTTGGCAAAAAGGCTTGTTTTGTTACAATAACTGATAGGTCGATACCACGTACCATGAAATTACATTTAATTTGGTGTAGGATAGGATTCTGAGTGCAATATAGACTCAGGTTTGGTTGCCAGGGCCCAAACAGAGATCTTTAGTTATTGCAGCTATTTACACGTCAAAACTGTATCCTGGGGGGGAAAAGAAATGCTGCCTCATAACTTCTATGTGCACTCAATTTGTGTTTCTGTGTGTGTGTGTGTGTGTGTTTTATTATGGCTGGTGATTACGTCAGCTGCAGCCTCCCTTGAGCGTAACCAGCCTCATATTTCCCATGAGCCACGTCAAGCCCCTACATTCAGGCTGAGGCAATCAGTTTCCCCAACTGTTCACGCAGATGCTGCCCCCTACTGTTCTCCATGAGGAAGAACAACAACACAGCTCATTTAAATAATGGATAAAATGGTGCGTGATTGATTGGTCTGTAAACAATGGTTACGATCGGTTCTGCTTATCAATCAGCAGTAATGGCCGTACCTGTCACTAAGATTGGTTAGCTTTGTCTGGTAAAGCGATTGTCAAGTTCTGAAATGAATGAACGGATTGATTACTTCATCAAATGTGAAGTAAAGTGAACAGTAACTTCATAATGTGTGTGTGTGCTGCCCATCTTTAGGCGCAGGCTGAAAACTCACCTCTTCAAGAAGCACTACCCTGAGCCTTCCTCGTAGCACTTATTGCACTCGTATTAGTTGTTGCACTGACTGTATTCGTATCAGTTCGCTGCACTTATTGAATTTGTAATTGTTTACTGCACTTATCCTATTCGTAGTAGTTTGTAGCACTTACTATATTCGGATTAGTCTGTTGCAATTATTGTTTTCGTAGTAACTTGCCTCTGCACTATACTTTTGCTCTGGCTTATGCTTTAAGATGCTTGTTTAAGAAATTAGATGCACTTATGACTTCTGGTGACTAGTAGTTCTCTTGAATACCTATGTTGAATACACTTCCTGTAAGTCGCTTTGGATAAAAGCGTCTGCTGAATGCAGGGGCGCCGCTAGGGATTTTGGGCCCCATGAAAAGAATCTTTACAGGGCCCCCAACACAGCGGCAAAATTTTTTGATGCTATTTTACATACAATTATGCATTTTAATGGTATTTTTGACTATCATTACCATATTTGTGAAAGAAGAACAGCATGACAGTTGACATGTACAGTAGGGGAAGAACTGAGCACTCTGAATACTAACTCACTAACTCTGAATTTTTTCTGTATTATAATTTCATCATCATTAGGGGCCTCTCTGGGCCCCCCTCCATCATGGGCCCCTAGAATGTCTCCTTTACCCATGTTTTACGGCGCCCCTGGCTGAATGACTGTAATGTAATGTAATGTAATGTAATGTGTGTGTGTGTGTGTGTGTGTGTGTGAGTGATTTAGGCTTCATCGTCATGTAAACAAAATAAAAGTAAAACGTGTGTTTCTTTTTTTTGTGCGCCAGGTGTGTCGGGAATACCAGCGGGGTAACTGCACACGCGGGGAGAACGACTGTCGCTTTGCCCACCCTTCAGATAGCACTATGATCGACACCAACGACAACACGGTCACTGTGTGCATGGACTACATTAAAGGCCGCTGCTCGAGGGAGAAGTGCAAGTACTTCCACCCTCCGGCTCACCTGCAGGCCAAGATCAAAGCGGCCCAACACCAAGTCAACCAGGCTGCGGCTGCTGCAGCCATGGTAGGTATCTGTCCACAGATTACTTCACCAATAAGGACTCAGATGAGAGAACATGTACTGTAGCATCAAAGCATCCAGGGCATCCGGATCAATCGTTATCAGTTCAGAACAAATCTAGGTTACAAAAAAATGTAACCTAGAGTAGAGGTCATGTAGTCATAAAATAAGATTTATTATTATATTCCTTTATTGATCCCCATGGGGGAAATTCGAGTGTTGCAGCAGCTCAACTACACAGACACAGACAATAAATACACATACTATATAACTACACATACTATACAACTACACAGACATACTATACAACTACACAGACAATAAATACACATACTATACAACTACACAGACAATAAATACACATACTATACAACTACACAGACAATAAATACACATACTATACAACTACACAGACAATAAATACACATACTATACAAGACACAGACAATAAATACACATACTATACAATACAACAATAAATACTACACAGACAATAAATACACATACTATACAACAAAATAAAGATAGAATACACATACTATACAACAAAATAAAGATAGAAATAGATAATCCTTTAGATAATCCTTTATTGGTCCCACAGATTACAGCAGCACATTAGATAGTGCAAACAAACAAATAAGAGATATGAGTAGAAAACAAGATCAAAACAAGTATAATGAATAAGTAATCACACAGTAAAGTATAATAAATAAGTAAGCAAAAAGTTAAAAAGTAAATAAATCAAGTTAGAGTTGATTTCGTATGCGATTACCTACATTTAATCGTTAAGTGTTTCTAATGGGCTCATTCAAAATGACCACATGAGCACACACATTATTCTGGAAATACTCAATCAGGCCTTGATTTGATGGATGTAGTTGTTTGAGAACAAATCTTCCGCCCTTTGCTTCCATTGAACCTCCCAGCACACATCCCAGTCTCTTCTGTCCCTGCTCTCTTCAGCTCTGACCCGATACTCACTACAAAGACGCAGAGTCGATGTGTGCTTTATTAGCAGCAGTGATCATGGTAGTATGTGACTGAGCCTACGGCCCCTTCCTCCTGCGCATCCTTGTTTTCGCTGCTTTGTTAGTTGTATACTTTTGCTGTTTGTCGCAGTCAATAGTTCAATTTCTGCTGAAACTGGGAAGGCTGCTGTTAATTTCTACCTTTTTCTCTGCTATGCAGTAATAGCTTTCTCTAGAGGGACACAATGAGGTTTTGCTCAGCCAAATTCTGTAGTTGACATTATGCAGCAGGTATTCCAGAAAGGAGGGTAAGCTTGATTTCAGTTGACCTTTCACGTTAAAGCCAAATAAGGAATATTATGATCACCCCTGACTCCACATTTGAACAAAAGTCAGTTATATCTGCCCTTTTTAGCCTTTTTTCACTATAAAATGTAACATCTCGTGAGCAGATTAAATCCTTTAATTCAGCCTGTATGGCATTTGAAATGACATCACTGGTGAAAATGCAAATTTTACAATGTGGCCACAGACTTGGACTAAATAATCTTAAGTATTTTTTTGTTTTTTTTAAACCAATAGTGCCTTAGATTTCAATTTGAACAAATGTGGTTAATTGGCTGAACCAGAATACCATTACGTTCAACTCTATAGCTGATGAAACAGAATTTTCTTCTGACAACAAACTATGTGAAAGGACCATAATTATTTTCAGTAACCCTACAGCCATTAATGTGCATGTCCTAGTCTTGTTATTGTTGTATATTGCATTCCAATGATTTGTTTTTATTTGTTTGTTTGTTTTTTTTGTTTGTGTTTTTTTCTCACCAACCCACACTGCACTGCTGCCTCCCATGATGCACCTCCGCTTACTGGTTTATTTTAATGCGCTTGAACCCCATTGGCCCATTGCCATCATGTGCTCACTGCCTGCTAATTAAGACTCAGTCGGCTGTCAAATCACTGAAGCGACCCCTCGACGCAACTTTTGACCTGGTACTATGACCTTTCACCTTTTAGCTTGGCATGTAGCTGTGGTGTAGTAGATATACCTTTGTAGTTCTCAAAACAAAGTATGTAATGATGAAACACTGAGGGGTGATGAACTGATTGTAGCCATACTTTTATTTAACATTCATTTGTTTTTTTTTTATAAAATGCCTATTTGAATCTTGTTTTTAAACCAACAAAGAAAGGCCTTAACTAGGAAACCCCTTACATTTTTCACTGACAATGGTCAGTTCATCACCTTAAGTGCATCTCAGAAGAAAATTGGTGGCATGAAAATGTAATATTTTAGTCTCTAATAAGGTATAGTAGTCTTTGCATGCTTCTGTCACTTCCCATATTGCATGTGTAATTGTTGAATAGGTGTGGCTTCTAGTGTACTATTCTCATGGAGCTGGCAGTGCAGCTTTCCCTAACTACTCCATTCTGTTGTTTATGGTCCAACAATCAATACAACTAGTATCATAGCTGTCCTTCTAGTTACATTAATATATCTAGTTATTCTTCAGCCTGCAAAATATTCATTGTATGTACTTTTTTATTCACAATTATATTATAAAGTCAGTCAAAATTGTGCTGAGGACGTTTTTTATGTCCTCAGCACGAGGTAGTGCAGTTCACTGCTTGCTTGCCAGTGTTTGAAATAGCTCTTTTGAAAGGGAAACTTTATCTTCTAATGAAATTCTTTCTTCTCTCTGTCCTGAATGTCACTGCTACCATCCTTTGGGTTCCCCTCACTCCCACCCCTTTATTTTGGTGTTGTCCCCTCTTCAGGGGCTCCCTCCCTTGCCTCCTTTACCAAAGAGACCTGCACTTGAAAAAGCCAACGGTGCCACCACTATGTTCAATGCTGGTGTATTCCAGTACCAACAGGCCCTGGCCAACATGCAGTTTCAGCAGCAGACGGCCTTCATACCATCAGGTGAGCTGCCTTTATATCACATTAGTCGCAGTGATTTCATCGCTTTTGGCGGTCAAATCACATGTTTGTATGTATGTTTATCACAACTGATTGTGTTTTGGCATCAGCAGTAAATGGCGGAATGATAGTCTGATTTCATTGTTGGTGACAAGATGGAAAAACTTGCATGGACTTAACTGAGCATGTATGTAAAGCATGAAAGTAGGTTGAGTAGCAGAAGTCAAGGTTGTTGTTGTTGTTTTTAGGATATAATGCTCTTTTTTTGCATGTATGGGTGTTTAGTGTATCAACTAAGCAAATTCACATTGTGTTAAACATGGTCTTTGTATCTAAAGTCTATATTCTGTTTATACCAGTATTATTAATGACTTAAACTAAATTGTTTTAATTACACCCTTAGTGTTTTTGTATATATACAGTTTGCACAAACAAATCCTCTATGGCCACTGAATAGTCGTCATACACTGTGTCCCATATTCTCATCTGTGTCACATGTCCCACACTATTGGACTGTCAGGTCGCTGTAACACTTTAAGGACTCTGAAAGCAGGTCATTCAAAGCTTCCATTGTGCAAACAGCTGTTACACTGCTGACAGTGAAATGGGACCTTTGGTAATGTTTAAATGTCCCCTTCCAGAGCTTTATATTTCATGCATAAGCTCCAGCTATTCTGTGCAGTATATGTGTGGCTGCAGCAACTGGGATGTGTGCAAAGGGATGATTATTCTTTGTAATTATTAATACTCAGTATATAATCAGCTATATCGCCATAGTAATGAAGTCAGCAGGTTAAGTTTACAAGAGCACAGTTAAATACAATATGTCTAACTTTATAACACTTGTAATGGGTTTTTCTTGATTTCTTCTCCTCCCTATTCACTCCACTCCCTGTTGAAATGCATGATGGGCAGGCTCGATATTGTGCATGGCACCTGCAACAAGTGTTGGTAGGTGCCAGCTTTCCTTACTGATTCTCTTTGAGCCCATTGCAGTCACTCACGTGTCATTCAACTCACCACATAATGTGAGCACATTCTCCATTTTGTGAATTTAGAATTAAGCCTAAAACGGCCAAAGGTAATCTCTTTTCAATGCAGCCAACAGTGTGGCTGACACAAATGTGAAATGTAAATTATGAATTTACTGTATCATTTAAATTGGAAGTTATGTGTTTTATTATGTTCTGCAATACATTTCTGTGGTATGGAATGAACCCTTTTTTGCACTGCCACAAATCTGTCTGACACCAAATGCTTGTTGCAGTTCAACACCCCCCCCCCCCCTCTATCTTATGTTTCTTCTTCTTCCTCCACAACATGTCTGTTTCTATTCTTATTTGTTGAGTGATTGTTAAAAAGAAAAGTAACGATCACTCGAAAGAAGATTTGATTTAAAGCTATTTAAAACCATCAACAGATTTCCTCATGTTATTAGTATTCTATAGCCAGAAGTACACATGAAGTATTAACGTAAAAGAGCTTTAAATCAACTACCTGTGTGATCTTTCCCCTTCAAGTACCCATGATGCACGGTGCTAATCCAGCCACTGTGTCTGCAGCCAACTCATCTGCCACAAGTGTTCCCTTTGCAACAGCCAATCAGGTTTGCTCCATTCCTCCCTTCTCCCTCTCTTTCTTTGTTCACTGCTGGTGATAAGCTCTGACTTTTCAGTATCTGTCAGTTCATTCCTTTTTAATCTTATGATTCCCATTTGAATCTTCATGTAAAATGCATGAATGGTGCACATGGCTCATTTCCAGGCTTTTTTTTTTTTGAGAGCGTCTGACACTGTGCTTATTTAGATAGTTACAATGCTTATCTTTATTATCAACTAAGGTTGAAGTGCTGTTTGTCCTCATTTCAACTGATGTTTTTGTCTCCCGGTCTTTCTCCCCCTGGTTATTTCTTTCCGTCTTTGCCTTTCCCCTTCCCTCTTTTATATGTCTCTTTCCTCTACTCAATCAGATTCCAATAATATCTGCAGACCATCTGACCAGCCACAAATATGTGACCCAGATGTAGGAGTCTCAATCAGGACAGTATGTACTGCACCTCCCTCTAACATCTCACACACTCACACTTGGACCATTTACTGTCTGCTTCCTTTTAGCTAAGAAGATTTCATGTGAAGGATTTGCCACGACTGCATTTTTTTTTTTGCAACTGAAAAATTGTTTGTTATTATTATTATTATTATTATTATTGTTATTATTGTTATTGATGTTATTATTATTGTTGTTGTTGTGGTATTATTTCTATTTACTTTATTTTGCAAAATATCTACCACTTAAAAATAAATAGTTGCTTTCTTGTTGAGTTAAATGAAAAAAATACTAAATATGCAGCTACAGCCAGCAGTTGGTTATCTTAGCTTAGCTTACAGACTTGAACAAAGTGCACAGCTGGCCTGGCTCTGTCCAAACGTAACATAACCCACCTACCAGCACCTCTAAAAGTCAATTTAAGATGTTGCATGTTGCTTCTTTAATTCATACAAAAGCTGATATAAAAAAAGACATAATTTGCCAGTGGTGTGAAATCAGGGTCAGATTTCAAGACAATGAGAAACATCTAAACTAAACAGTTTGTCCTTTTGCTTCACATCTGTTTCTTTCTGTGTTTTGTGAACTTCTTTCCAGATGGAACTGGAGCGTGCTGACTTTGAGTTAAGTTAGCAGTCACCCCTCATGCCTGTAACATCAAGAGCAAAACTGAGAACCAGATCTGAATTGGTTTGGGATAAATCTGCATGTTAACATAGGAGGTACAATTTGTAAGGATTGTTTTCATGTGTACTTCATGCACACTATTACACGACAACAGAAAAGACCATAATTTGCATTAAAGACTGCCTTTCGCTCTGTGGAGGCAACTAACCTTTATTCACCGGACACACTTTGAATGTTAACATGAGGCAAAAGAGTGGAGTAGAAAAAACATCGACTGGATTGGTATGTCCATTGACCAAGAATCATGACTTGTGTTGTTTGTTTGTTTATGGGTTGGTGGTCTTTGAGCCAAATGTGTTCATTTGTTTACACAAAGGTGCACCTTGTATTTAATTTGAGGTAAAATAAATGAATGATCCGACTGAATCGCATATGCATGCACAATGACTTTGTTTATGATTTCATTTTGTTAAACCAGTGATTAGGGGAAATCACGAGTGCACTCGGAGGCAAAATAGCAACTGAATGTCTGTGAGGCGTCTATCAAACCTTTGTAGCCTACCTGTCTATCTCTTAAGCACATGTCTTTAACCTTGCAGGCATCCCTGTAAAGTGCCATACATCTCAAAAACACATGAATGGTATTTAAGCAGTTCTACAGAGTGTTAAACCCAACAATTCCCTTTAATACGTCTATTTTGTCTCTTGGACAGCATGTAGTGTACATTATTGTGACCTTTCATTACCTGTGATTCCCCGTAGCATCACTGCTGACTAGATAACCTGCCCCAGATTGTCAGCTTTACTCAAATCTTCTACTGAATGAATCTTTTTCTTTTTTTTTGTCTCAGACTTTATTGTTGATGTTAGTTGTTTGGACAGGAAATGACTGGATCTCTCTGTGGGGTATTGGCCTGTGCGGGAGACCTAAAGCTCATATTGATAAAGATGTTGCAATGAATAGCTTTGAAACAACAGGGCGATCGGTTTGTATCCAAACTGCTGTGAGACCGAAGTCAAACTCGACGGTGCAACTGGTGATAGATTTGTATGACCTGATTTGTTTTTCATTTGTACGGTTATGCATATTTTAAGGCAGATTGTCAAAGTAGATTGTGTAGTGTATATATAGTCTGACATATTTAAAAATATTTGTTGAATACGTCTACCTGAGAGCTGTGTTCAGATAGTCTGCCAAAGTATTTTTGTGTCACTGTTACTAGATATCGTGGGTGGATAGTAGGACTAAAGCCTACAAATGTGTGGGCCTGACAAGCGAGCCCAAAGTAGGAAAGGAAGTGTAAAGAAGATGTCTAGAAGTTTTTTTTGTTTTTGTTGTGTTCTGGGTGTTCTTCAGGCATATTTAATCGGTGGATAGTACAGGGAAAGTGGCAAGAATATAAACGATTGTATTACTCATCCAAAGCCTTAGAATGTACCATCGGGTCAGCACAATGCAACATGCCATTTTGAACCATCCAGTTGCCTAATCCACGCCATATTAACTTACACACACAGAGCACTATGTTATGTCACTTTCTTTTGTTGTTTTTATTTAGATGAGGAGTGTTTTACTTTGTTTTGTTTGATGATATTTTGATATTTAGTTTGGATTTTTTAGTTTTGCTCATTATATTTATCATTCTTATAATGAATATGAGGTTAAAAAAAAGTGTGTGTTTGTGTGTTCCTCATGCACAGTTTCCTGAAATTCCATGTTATGTTAATTTTAGTATGATTATGATTGTGAACTCAATATTTTCTACGTTATGCATATTGTTGAACTGTATGCATATTGTTCATTTCTCTAGTCTATTTGTGTTCTTTGAACAAAGATGTTTTATATGAGTATCTAACAGTGATGAAATAATAGAACAGAGAGGCTAAGTTGTCACTGTGGCAACCATCGCCGATAACCGAGTAATATTTTAACGATTGTAAGGTTTGTAACTAGTCATATAAGAAAAAAAAGACTATTATAAAAATATGGTTCTTAGATGTTTAGAGTAAAGATGTTATTTTCTACTGTATCCATTTCAAATAGTAAATATTGTTTGAATATTTTTACTCTCCCTGGAAATTGGGCCATGTTGGAAAACAAGCTGCATATTTGATCACTTTTTGGGGGTTGTCGCTGGCGGGGGCCAGGTGAACGGGGTGAGTAGGGAACTGAGTCTGCACACTCATCTCTTACTTGGCCAACTGCAAACAACAAGGGAGGGGGTGGGGGAGTCTTGAGGCGATAAAGGTGATAAAGGTTGACTTTTTTGCACTTCTGTACATAGTCAAAAAAGAGAGATTCATGTATATTGAGATCTTATTTTGAATAAAAAAAAAAATGATGTCTATAATGACAAGGAATTTTGCTAGGATAACAAAAAAAAAAATCTTCTGAAAGGCTGAACAAGATTGCTTGCATCAAAAGGGCGCTGAGTTCTTACGCTCCGACCCGTTTCAGAAAAGGCCAAGTGTTGCTCTTCTTTTTTTGTCAGCAGCTTGTAGTTTGCCAGGTAACCTTCCGGAGGAGGCGTCCACTGCCCTCCAGCGTAAGGGCCTGACTGGGTTTGTCTGGTCCCCTAACCCGCCTGTACTGACAGGTCTGTGTGTCATGGCCACGCCCTGCCAGGCCCAACCAATCACAACACGTCCTGTCTACTTACTTAACTCAGAGAGGAATGCATGTTAAAGGAAACACATATACCGTTTAAAAAGAATCACAGCAGTAATATTGAATAAGAAAATATGTAACACAGAAAGATGTATTTACAGTATACAATATTCTATCAATGTAATTGAATAAAATATATATATATAAAAAATACAAAAATAGAATAGTGATTTATCTAAAAAAAAAAAAAAAAAAAGATTCCTGAGAACATACTCACAAAAGTTTTACCACTTGGAGAGTACATGCAACACAAACACCATAGCTATAAGTATGTTCTTTATGTTTATGTAAGCTGTGCTTCTAGTAGATGAAACTGACCAAACAGGAATGTAGTTCAACATCAGGTGGAATTTAAGAATCATTTCAGATCGAAATACTGTTTTGTGGTTTGGTCATTAAGTCATTAGTTTGAAATTGTGTCCTGATCATCTTTGTCATCTCTCATCTCCTACAAGCACGCATGCTTACGTTTATGATATAATGTAAACTGAACTTTTTTTTTTTCATTTCCTGTTTGTTTTCTCTGCTTGTAGTGCTAATATGATGTATTCTGTCTTCTGCTGCAATTTGTTTCGCTTGTTTTAATTGCTCCAGGCCCCTTGAAAGGATGTGTCATGTTTGAATATACCAACCACCTCCTCTGAAAAGCACCTGTAGAGAAACACCTCTGATTGCCACAGTCTAAAGCCATAACATATAATCTCATCAGAACGAAATGTGTGTGAGGAAATCAGAAATGAAATCAGGTAGGACACCGTACTCTCTAGAGCTGGTAGGAAAGCTTGCTTGGGTTTTATAAACTACAACATCATGTAATAATTCAAGTCATGAATGTAGGTAATATAACCTGTGGTGTGCTGTGCCAACTTTGATGGATGTGTGTGGTTAAGAGAGAAAAAGGTTCTTGACACATCTTTTCACAGTGCCTGAATTGCTATATTTGATTCTTGCTGTTATGAATAAAAAAAAAAGTAATAAAAATGTCCAATTGAACTGAGGAATTTGCTTAAGACCTTATTTCATAAATATGGGATTTGTAGCTTAGTGTTGGTTTGTCCAATTGAAGTAATAGTTCACACATTTCAGTAAAATATTTGCTTTGTTAGCCAGTAGCTAGTTAGCTTAGCTAAGAACAAAAACTGGAAACGGGGATACAGTTGGACCTAACCACACATAGCTTCTCATCTAAGCAAAAAGCTAATAGGCATATTTCCCCAAATGTTAAACTATTTCTTTAAGCAAAGCCAAATTCTAATTCATAACCAATCACAAATAAGCTGGATAACAGGAACAGTGATGTCAAACCACCTCATACATAAGATTCGTTAATCTCTGAATAAACCAACACGTTAAAAAAGAAAATCAATGACGTGTTGCCATAGTTACAGATTCACCACTGTGACTGATAAAACTATTTATTGCATGGACTGTACTGTACTAAATAGGCCATTTGCAATATATTACAGCGTTAAAGACACTGCTCGTGGAAAGCAATCTGATCAATAAATAATTGATAAACCAACTTAATGAAATATGTCTAATATACTAATTACTGATACTTTTGATTGCAAGTTCTAACACTTTTGATATATTTTAATCCTGTTAAAAAGCTCTGGGTTATTCAACCTAAGATATCTATTCTATTGTCAAATATATCATCTGTATTTCTGTCATTTAATTATAGTATATTTGCAGTAACTTTAATAATGACACTTCATATTCAGTGAGTGACCATTGGCCCATCATGTTATAAATACATATTTACATGTTTTTCTTGCACTTAGTGACTACAAATCAATATTGCTATTAATTAAGATGACATGATAGATACAAGGCATCAATTTGTCCTGCCCACTGAAGCTTGTAAATTAGGAGCAAAGATTTTAATTGAGATAGAGATATAAGCCTAATTTCTTTGCAAAACATGTACTGATAAAATCTAAATGTAATTTAATTTAGATGCACTTTTTTAAAGAGGCAAATTAAGTCAGTGGGGTGAGGGGTGAGGTATACTATGAAATATGGAGGCAGTTCATTCTATTAACATTGCATGTTCGCACATTGTGGAGGAGACACGTTTCATGTCAGCATATTTAGCATTTAAAACAATATGTTTTCCATCCCTGGTTCACTGACACAGGTGTTTTCAGTTAAAGTGGCTGATTAGAACAGTGTGTTCATTTCCACACAGTCAAAATAATTAAAAACACATGCTTGCAGTTTGCAGGGGCTTCATAGCTTGATGTATTTTGACAGAAACCCAATCACAGGTAACATGTCCTTTTTCTTTAAACAAAATGATAACCATGCTGCCGGTTTACAGATGTAATGCACAGAACAGCCACCAGATAGCACCATCTCTTTGTCGGTTGGGTCTCAGAGTCCAGCAGTAACTGCACAATGCAGGATTCTGTCATCGCCTATTCCATCATTTAAACGACGCATTTGTCAAATCTTTGGATGCGTTTTATTTAATTATAGAGATTTTAAAAGCTGAGATTATTGTTCCTGGTGCTTTATCTTCCTCTGATCATTCCACAATCCAATCAAATGAAATAATAGCAACAACAGTTGTCAGGGAAAATGAGGCGGACAGATAGTTGGAAGGCAAATGATCCCCTGAAGCTTGGATGCAGTGAGCTGCTGTGGGGTTTGCCAACACACTGCTTGAGTTGTCGTGGACATGTTGACTAAGCCAGCACTAACAGGAAGCTGCAGGCCATTATCCCTAACGCATTGTTTCCTTACTCGCCGGTTTCTACGTCAGATTATCTGCCTGAAAAAGAAATCATGAAATGACTTTGAGTCACAGAAAGTTATGATGACTGTTTCTTTTTTTTATTCCACTGTTTCTTTTTATCAAGTTCAATCTCACTCTTCTCTCTCTCTCTTTCCCTTTCTTCTTGCACAACTACTTTGGCTCTCTTCTGTCCACTCTTCTGTTTCCATCTCTTCCTCTGCTTCTCCTTCCCTCCCACCCTTTTGTCCTAACTCTCCTCCTCAGTTGTCTCTTTCCTCCCTCTCCCGTTCATCTCTCTGTCCACAGGCGTTAGCGGCAGACTGTGTCGTGTGGAGACTTAATGAAGCAATGCTGATCCAATAATGGCAGCTTCTGTCGCCTGCCTCACAAAGTATGATGTACGACCTTATGTCCGCAACGCATCATGAATCTCACTTACCACTGCCCCCTCAACATGCCCAGTTTTTCAATTAGGCTCTTTTTATAACAACAAAGAAGTTTGAATAGTGTGTGTGAGTGTGTGTGTGTGTGTGTGTGTGTGTGTGTGTTTGAATAGTGTGTGTGTGTGTGTGTGTGTGTGTGTGTGTGTATGATTCTTGGTGTGTGAGGATAAAAAGATTGCACCCCCAGCCAAGTCATCATGTGGAAAAAAACAAAGGAAAAGGAACTTGCAGTGTGAACACTCAGCCGTAACTGTCCATTAATACACAACTAATTTAATGAATTACCTCTCAGGGGAGGAAAATAGTGAGAAATACAATTAAAAATGTAAACACTTTCATTTGTGAATTATAGACATAACAGTGATGGGGTTTTCAGGAAGTCCGTTCAATTAATGGGTGTGCTCTTTTATTCTTTTTATTAAAGTGACCCCATGAAGAACTAATGCTCTGACCTCATTATGGAGGCGATAATGAGAAACAAGGGAGGGAGAGGAAGAGAGCTTGAAAACAAGCAAAAGAGGGACAAGAGAAAAAAAAAAGTGAAGCCAAAGTGAACCCTGAAGAGAAAGTGATGATGGCAGAAGTGAATCTTTAAATTAGATGTGGCGGAGGTATAATAGTGATATGCAAGTGTATAAAGAAATAATGATGATGAGTTTCCTTTGAGATCAGAGATAAACAACAGGTCATAAAAAATAGGAATCATAAAGGGTTTTAGGTGCAAACAGAAAGAGACAGACAGGTAATTCCAGGGTTGATGCATGATGATCAGAAACAGCTTGGATTCATCTTCACTCTTTGACACCTTTACTTCAAAGTAATCATTTAAATATTTGAATGCACCGTCCTCCCCACCTTGACTTCAACCCTGTTGCTGTCTCTCCCTCACTCCGTTCTGTCTGCTGAGTCATCACCTGACTCTCACTGAGTGCTACTTGGAGCACGACTCAAACATCCAATTTTCTCCAGGGTGCATGTGGGAGTGTGTGTGTGTGTGTGTGTGTGTTTGTGTGTGTGCATGCATCCAGGTGTATTTGATTACTCTAAGTGTGTTTGTGTGTGTGTGTATGTGTTTACTGTTAGTGTCTGTGAGTGTTTTTTCCGGTGCTGATGGAAAAAGAGAGTGGGAGAAGCAGGTTAGTCTAATATCATCTCCTCCTGGACGGGGTGCGGTATCAATTTGGCCAGTTGCAGTCCATCATGGAATTCAACACCAACCGTCTGCCACGCTGCCAATACCAGGGCTGTGATTTGGTTGTGTTTTGATGGGAGTCATGTAACTGAATCCCTTGTTCCATTTAGGCATTGGCTACCATTTATTTAGCTTCCTCTAACCTTATAGCAACACATTTGCCAGCCTTTGAACGCTGGAAGCAACCATCCACTGCTCTGTATCCTCAAATGTGCCAGATTACCCATGGGCCTAACACTTTGCTGACAATTTCAGGGCAACTCCCTGAAATTTAACTTGGACATTGTCAACTTTAGCATCTTAAGAGGACTGCGTGAATACATAATTACTTTTGCTCACTGTGAGGCTAGACCAGAAAAAGGTGCAGTTAATGTAAATACCAGTTCAAGAAGGGCTTTATATTTAGAGTCCTTTTAAAAGAGGCAGCCTCTCGCTCGGGAACATGTTGTAGCAAGCATGTTGGGGACAAAAGGAGAATTATTTTGTCGGTAAAACAAACAGACTTTGGCAGCACAAGTCTGCGTTTTGAATGCCGCATTGACATAATATCATACACCATTGGATTAAACCCGCAAACCTACTTAAAAAAACACCATTTAAAGCTGCTACAATGAACTTCAATTCTGTGCTGATTTTGCCGGTCTCTCTGGACAAAGTTGGTAGCGTTTCTGAGCACCAGATTCCCTAGAGAAAACGTATTATTTTACCGCAGCGGGGTCTAACAGTGTGCCCTGCTCAGTCCTGGTTGTGGTTTGTTTGCAAAAGAGTTGAGCGTTACAGAAGACTTGGAATGCCTGTGGTGTTTTGTAATTGGAATGGGAATTCAATGAACATTAAACAGTTGTACTCTGACCTTCAAACTACAATCAGAACACCAGGTGTCATATTTAAGCATATGGTATGACCTTGAGCCCTTTACCAAACTTCAGGGACAGAATTTGCAATTTACTGAATATTTGGGCTCTTATAGATAGGGGAAGTAGAAGAAGTTGAAGGGTACATAGAAACCGACATGGCATTCTGCTAACAGAATATGGGTCATACAAAGAGGGTACTGAGGGCACAGCTGTACCCAGATATGAACGGCCACTATTCACATGGGGACAGGATGTCCCTCGGCGTTACGTGTAGCATACAAAGAGAGTAATAAAGGAAGAGAGAGGAGGTCAGGGAAGGCACGATGTAGGTCCTATTAATATGCCGTGTGATATCCTTTATGTGAGATTATTAGCCAGTCATCTGTCTTTACTGGACTGTGATGCTATTTGAGACGAACGAAGGAGCCGTGAGGAAATTTGAAAGAATGAGAGCCTGAGAGACAAAGCATAAAGAAAGATTGCACTGTGACACCAGAGCTCACAGGAAGAAAGAAGGAAAAAAATGTGTTGTAACAGCTGTGGTGTAGGCTAAACTTCATCTTTGTGACAGGACAGCTGTGGACAGCTAGGAGGATGAAGTGAACAGTCACACGAGTGAAGAGCCAAAAAGGGATTCAAGTCAACTCTTTCACAGCCTCGCCCCAAGCTTGTGAAGGTGGAGAGGGAAGGGGAGGAGATAGGAGGTGGGGATCACCCTTTCAGTCCAAAGACAGATTATTTGAAGCTTTAATATAAATCAGCACTTCGGGGGTTGACAGAATATAAATCAGTATGCCGTTCGTGTAGATGTGTGTATGCCAAACACCCTTAATCCATTCCTCTCATTAATGACATTCCTCAACAGCTCCTTCTCTTTTTTCCTCCCTCTCTCTACTATATCTGTCCCTTCTCTGCCCATGTTTAGCTCATAAAGCAGTCTGTTCACCGAGGCTATCAACGGGCGAAAGTGGTTGGCATCTAAATCACCACTGGTGTAATTAATTCTCAGAGATTTAGGAGGAGTGAGAGGGGCCTGATGCTGAGACAGGCAGTTTGACAGAGAGGACCGATATGCAGCTCTCCCCTTCTCTCAGTATCTTGTCTCTGATGTTTTATCACACTTAAGTTTTACAGAGACCTAATCTCTGGTGGTTGCATTATGTGCTGTACAATATTTTCAACTATTTATTTTCCAGTTCACATGTCATTAGTTACTGTACTTCTTCACACGGTTTTCTTAAAGGAAAGTTTGACATATACACATATTAGCTTTCATGCTGAGAGTTACATTGTACAATTGATATCATTATGTCTGCCTGTTCAATATGTAACCAGGAGCCGGTTACCTACCAGCTAGCCCAGGAGAATAAAATATTGTTTTCTGTACAGATTAAAGAAATAAAGTGTTAATCAGTGAGCTTTAGGTGCCCCTTGGTGATTTATTTACCTTTGGACACAGCCTATTCTACCTTTTAAGGGCATTTGTTGACTAAATAAATTCTTAGTCGACTATAACTCATACACTGTTCTTGACCAATTGATTAGTTGATTTAATTGACAGATTCAAAAACTGAAACTGAGTTTCTCTACAAAGAATCAAACAAAAGAACAATTTTATATATTTTGTTTACTAGAGATGTGCTCACTAGTTTCTCAGAAATGTGTCATTCTGCATAAATAAATAAAGCATTAAAAACAACTAATTGACTAAAGAGACCTTAGTTGACTAAGACTAAAACGACAGATTTGTCGACCAATTGACTAAGAGGGGGCAGCCCTATTACTGTTCCACTTTTTATGCTAAGCTAATCTTCTGCTAACTGTAGTCTAAACCTACTTACAGACAGTGAGCAGTTGTGTCCACTTTTGCGAGGCATTTCCTGTATGCACAGTACAGTAGGGGGATGACAGTAACTTGCAGCGCATAGAACAGGTCATTACATAATCAGACCTGTCTAGTAGCTGCGGTTCCCAGCTTTGGAGTTGTGCACTGGTTTTCAAAATACAGAACATTAGTAGTTGTGGTGCAGATCCAGCGGAAACGGCTCACTGTCTGAAAGCTCCATAATATGTAACAAACAGATATGAGAGTGGCATTGACCTTCTCATCTCGGTATGATAGCAAACAGATGTTTTTTCCCAAACGTCTAAATATTGCTTAATATTACAGATGGTTTCATTCATCCAGCCCCTCACACCACATCCTAATACACATGCTTCCTGATGTATAGGTATTTCTTCATTCCTACATTTAAACTTTGTGGAAACAGGAAATCTTTGTGCTATTTATATAAAAGATTAGCTATCACAGTGCAGAAGATGTACTTAGTCTCTTTTTTTCTTCCCTGCCTCATACAGCACAGAGCACTGTTTTTCCCTAGAAAAGAGGTCTTATCAGGTTGAAACTATCATTACACTTCTGAATTGCATTTAAAAAACCTGCTTGTTGTGGTAATGGGAAAAAGTGATTTGCTATTTTATCAAAAGCCAATCAGTCTCATCTCTCTGTTATTTCCTGCTCCTGTGCCCAACCCACCAGCGTGTTCCTCCATGTGACCTTCAGCTTGAGTGTATTCATGTAGGCAGCCAAACCTGAGGCAGGCAGTTTCTCATGAACCCGTGTGTGAATAATTTTCGATAGCACCGTGACTCAGACAGACACTTTATCACACAAGAACAAACTGCTCGGGAGTCTTTATGTTTTCTGAGCCGTGGTTGGACGGAGGTAGCAGGAGTTCCTGTTTTCAGCTTAATCACATTTTGACCAATCTGTATTTGCCTATCTGGTTTAATTAATCAGCCAATAATAACAGACCAATGTAAAAAAAAAAAAACTGGAGGAGCATAGTGTTGTAAGTTGTACTGACTTCCTGTTGTAATCCTTTCTTTCACCTTATTAGGCTTGGAACATGGTGCTCACCAGACCATACAGCTATCTAGCATGAAGATGAAAAAAACTGCATATCTGTTCTTTGGTTTAATGCTTCTGAGTAAGTAGGAGGGGGTATCAACTGAAGAATGTGGGAAGGAAGAGGAAGGGAGAAAGTTATGTAGTTCAGTAATGCAGTAAGAAGCAGTTGTAGCAAACAGTTGAGGTTGTTTAAGAACAGGAGAGTAATTATTGACATTTTTTATGACTTCACTCCCAGGTCAGCTGCTGTTCCACTAGCCTCTGTAACTCGGTGTAATATCTCAATAAATATGGATTTGACTTGTTGATTTTACCTGCTATAGTCTTGGGCTTATTATGGTAAATTCGGTTTATTAAATTGCTAGCTAAAGCCTGAAACAATTACATCAAATTATTCTTTCTACTTTTAGGCACAGTGGTGCTTTGTGCTAAATGCTGATGTTATCATTCTAACATGCCTACAATGACAATGCTAACATGCTGATGTTCAGCAGGTGTAATGTTTATCATAATCACCATATAAGTTTATTAAGTTAAAATCTAATAATTGGGCAAATAAAAATGTTGACCTGACGATAGCGTTAAAAGGTCAGAGTCAGATTATATAGAAGTTTATGAGAAAATGACCCTGCTTCTCACGTCATTAAATGCCTCAGTAAACATTGTAAACATGGGTTTATGGTCTCGAAAGCTTTTATCAGTTTGTCAAGACAGCATGACATTCATTTTGTAAATTATGGTCCTATTTAGAGTAATGGAGATGATAAAATAGGCAATAAGGTGTTATGTACGTATGTCAGCAAGGTCACTCACCTGCGTTGTCTGTTTTTGTTGTTGTGTTTTTTTTTAAACTTCTGAAACAGAAATGATAAATTCCTGCCTCAGGTTGAAAGTTAAGAGGTATGGTTGACAGATTGTCCTCATCGTGAAATTATTTTCTTCGGTGCTTCTCAGTTCAATCTTCGCTCTTAGCTTGCTTCTCTTCATCCTTCCAATTAAATGCCTCAGAACTCCCATGGTGCACTGCTGCCTTCCTGTCCCTTTCTTAGCCTCCTATAACAAGAAAGGATGGATTGTTTCGGGTCTTGGCGCTCCCTTCTCTCCCAGATGTAACACTCTGTTGCTCCCTTTCTCTTCTCATATCTGTTCTCTCTCTGTTTTCAGCTCTACATTAAGTCTCCTTCCCTTGTCCTCTCTCTCTCTGCTTCTCTTTCATTCATTCACCCTTTGGTCCCACTCTTTGTCACTTACGCTTCCCATTGTCACATCTATCTTCTCTCTGTGTGCTGTCTCTTCATCTGCCTTTTAAGTCTTCCTCTTTCCTGCGTTTCATCCATCGCCCTCCCTCTCCTGTCACGGTGCAGAATAATGATAAGCAGCAGTCTTAACTGCAACTCCCGAAAAACCTCCACATTATCTTATTATTACTCAGACAGGCATTGACTCAAGACTCGCCTATATTGGCAAGCTGTCTTCTGGCTTCACATAAGCATGTCATTTTATAATTAAAACTTTTGAACTTTGTTTTTTGTGTGTGCAACCACAACCTTTATCTGTTTCTCTTTCTCTGTGCCAAGGCAGTGGTGGAAAATTGAAAACGTCTTTTAACGATTAAGAAACAATGAAATAACATGTGCGGTGGTGAGCGTTTCGGAATGTGGTCATTCGTCTATGTGCATTTCTTGAGAAAAATATTTTAGACTTCATTATTTGCATGCATGCATAAATCCAAGTGTGTGTGTGATCCAAAGATAGAGACTCTTACTGAATGAGTAAGAGTGTGAACTTGTTGCATCATGCAATTTCCACTTCTACCTATTACCGTCTCATTAATCCTCTTTACTTTCTGTCAGTTTTCGACTCCCTCTCTTGCTTTTCTCTATAATGCTTGCCAAATGAGCAGTAACACTCCTTAGCATGTTTAGACACGCTAGTTTACGCAACGTACAGTCGGTCCCTTCTTTAAGACATGATTTACTGCTCATGTTTTGTGATTTGCCTCAAATACACTAAACATTTTTACCTCATCAAACTGCTCATGAAATGCACGACCTTCTTTGCTTATCTCTCAGAATGTTCAGTCATTTTACGGTGGCTTGGTCACCAAATGGGAAAAGTTTGACGAAGTAATTTTATGTCCTCTTTTTTCTCCCTTTCTTCTATTAGTCAGCACTTTCTTTCATCATCGGGCTTTATTCCATTAAGGATTTAGTGAATCAGAGCCGTTCTGATTATGGTTCACAGACAGGACAATTATTTTAATGCGGTATGGTAATATACATTCAGATGGCGCCATTCATTTAATCCTTTATCTTCTTCCACACAAAATAGGATATTTCTCCAAGGCACTTACGCCCTCATACAAATATACACACAGAAACAGAAACACAAACACAAATTACAGCTCCTTTCCGCTACGTTATACTGCAGACACGTATTACAATTATGTTGGGTAAAAATGGAAATCTACACAAGGCATATTTGATTAAAATTGTATTTAGTTCTGTAGTGATATCGGCAGAGTGTAGATCGATGTGGGGCTCTCCTAGAAGCGTGGTAATATACATCCTGCACATCTCACCAATCTCAGTCAGAATTAGCCCCACTATACGGCCAAAGAGCTTCACGCTAATGTTCACCATTAGACCTTAGTCTTTCACCTCCTCTTTGCTCTGAGCAATTCAGCATTTCAGCATCCTTGTTTCCAGCCACGGGGCAACAAATTATTGAGTAACAGAGAACCTGTTCCATTAGGCAACCTCTCCATCCTGCAATCTTCTCCACCCAGCCGTCCACACTCCTCACATTTGACACTTAAAACCATCCACTGGTTTTAAGTGCCGAAATATTTTCGGTATTTGACCCGACTCTCATAAATCAGGTTAAGTGCGTAGTTTCAATCTGTTTTTACAGCTTCATGCTTGTTTTGTCATCAAAGTTGAAACTAGGGGCTCCTCGAGTTACAAAGAGAACATTATGGATTATTGTACAAATCGGATAATTGAAAAAACTTTTCAAGTCATTAGGATCTGATTTGCCTTACCTTACCTTTTTTAGTTTTCTACTATTTTTATTGTAACATAAAGCAAATCGTTTATGAACCAAGGATTTATTTGATTGGAATGACATTTGTCTAAAATTGAAATATTTGTCTATTCAGTCATTCCCTCCTCTTAAAAATTCAAAATTGCCAAATTCCAGTTTCATGTAAATCTTTTCAGTCCCCTTGTTGTCTTGTAGACTATAACACACTGGCACACACACATCTATAAAACCATTTTTGTTGTAACAACCACTTTCTTTATGAAACAAAAAACAACTATTCTCTTAATTCCCAGAACTTATTTTTACCAATATTTCCCACACTGACCAAAGTAAAAGAGCTTTTATACTGGGGTTGTTGTGAACTCAAAACACTCCTGCAGAAGCTGTTTTATATCTGCTCTGGCTGCTGATGTGTCATTGTATTTTAGAATCTTTCCGTTTTAGGCCCATTAAGACTTTTTTTTCTAAATCCGGCTTATTATTTTATGATTTTTGGCAGTTCTCATAATCTTTTCTTCTTTTCCAACGTACCAGAAAGCATGAGGACACCCCATCTCGGAAATGAAAAGTGATTAATATGAATATTGTGTGATATTATGTGTAATATCTTCATTTATTGAAAAGAGTTATACTGTAAGTGATAAAAGGTGAAACTGACTACTAATTGATGGGAGGCAACAGCAAAATCAAAATATATTCTGATTCAGGCATCAGTGTAATGGCCAGTCATCACATTTTTGTCCATTTGAGCATTCACTTTCTAATCGCCACCAGACTTCCTCCCATCTCCTGGAAGCAACAATTACCACCTACCCTCACCACATGTATTCAATAAGAATGTTTTGTGTCCAAGATTCTCCGTGCTCTGGATATATTGCTAAGGGCGGCTGTGGCGCAGTGGCGCAGTGGAGAGCAGGGTCATTCTCCATTCATAGGATCGGCGGTTCGATACCCGGTTGATGTGTCCTTGGGCAAGACACTTAACCCCAAGTTGGTCCCGAAGGCTTTGCCATCGGTGTGGACTGGATGTTGCATGAATGTTAGTTAGAGTCTGATGGTGGCACCTTGCATGGTAGCCTGTCATCAGTGTGTGAATGGGTGAATGATATGTAATATAAGCTTTGAGCTATTGATTGTAAGTCGCTTTGACTGTAATGTAATGTAATAGCTGGGCTGGCCCTTTGACCGCGTGTGCTTTTAGTGCATGATAGTGCATGTGAATGTGCCCCACTGGTTAGCTCACGGCTCTGCACCGCTTTCATATTGCGCTTACAGCTAATAATGCTGTCCTGACCAACAGCATCTTCGCAGGGCTGTATGTGGAAAGAGTACGAGAATATTGTGCTTATAAGTACTGCTACTTTGAAGACGTACTAAATACATAGTGTCTGCAGTCTGTTCATACAGCTGATTAGGAATTATAAATGAACAACTGCATCCAGTGTAGCCTCACAAGAAGTAACCAGAAGTAAAGTAACTAGTAACTAAAGCAGTCAAACAGATGTAGTGGAGTAAAAAAGGAGTAGAAAGTTGCATAAAATGGAAATACTCAAGTGAAGTACAAGTAGCCTACCTATAATTTACAGTACAGTACAGTGCTTGAGGGAATGTACCATATAATTACATTAGACCAATTAGAAATGTTGTGTGTTGTTAAGCATTTGTGTTTAATCTGCAATTGGACTCGCTGTAATGAATGTGTGTTGATTTGGTGACATAAACATAAACTTTGTTTGCTTGAGGACCAGAAAATCTCAAGCAAAGAAAAAAAAAACGTTGAACCAGACTTTGGTGGGTAAAATCCCATCAAACTGCAAACTTGCAACGGATGTCATTAGTCTTGTAAAAGCTGATTCACTGGATAACAATTCATAAACAAAGTCTTCCGTTGTGAACCCCCACGGGAACACGAGAAGAAACTGCGATGGGGATGTGATGGCAAATCATTTAACTGGGATTAGTAAAGTTACAGTTTGAAAAAAACAATAACTGCTGATTATGTAGTCAGAAAAAAAACTTAAATATTTGACAGGTTGTGATTGGCTACTTAACTCCAAAACTCAGACTTCTTTTCTGAAAAACAAAACAAATAAAAACTGTATTTACATCACGGCTTGCCTTGCAAAAATGCACAACTATCAGCCATGCTTCGACTCACTCCTCTGTAAACGTCCTGGCAGAATGGAGGTCCGGGAGCTACATTACTGTGGTATTTACACAGAACAAACACACTGACCTTCTCTCTGCTTGATAGAAAACCTCTGTGACATTCAGCTGCATTGATCAGATTATAGAAAAGTCAGTTGCTCAATGTGGACCGGCGAAAGTAAATGATACCTTGCCATTTGGTTAAGACAGATAGTGTATTTGAGAAATCCAGACAGAGTGAAAGAGAAAGTAGGGAGAAGGAAGATTAAAGAAAGAAGAAAAGATGGAGCATATGGCTGCATGTGGGGTTTGTCATAAGGTTTAGCCTGTTGATCACAGTTGCAGTTAGAGGAACCCCAGGGAGCAGCTGACCTTTGTGTGTGTGTATGGTGTGTGTGTGTGTGTGTGTGTGTGTGTGTGTGTGTGTGTGTGTGTGTGTGTGTGTGTGTGTGTGTGTGTGTGTGTGTGTGTGTGTTTACTGAAAACTAAAGAGTGCACCTTATTTAACTGACCTTTCTTTTAAGGTCCATCTAGTGTGAATGTTAGTCCTCTGGCAATCATATCTGGAAAGCAGGAGAGCATGGTACTTTAGATGAGTTATACATGTTATTACAAACTTTTCAAGGTTACTGTGATGACAGTGTTTGCAAGAAACATTACAGCCTGCCCGTAAATCTGTCAAGTATATCTCTAATTAACAGATTTTTTTGGCCACTTGGGGCAGTAGGCCTATTTGCACATAAGGCATATACGGAGCATCATCAGCATTTATTTGGAGTTATGTTTCTGGCCACCTGGCAAAAGTCCACTGTACATTCTACTTTAAGTTCAGTTTTTATCTCCGATAACTAGAGAGGTATCTGTCTCTTTAGCAGCTTAATGCTCCACTGTGTTAACTATTAACTATTTTTTATTATATGCAAACTATTTGGGTGCAGGGCAGGAAGCATATTTAGTTTTTAGAGCAATTTTACTGAAAACAGATTCCACTGGATACAATGCTAACCAAAACAGCAGATTTGATGGCCTTAAATCCTTGATGAAAGATGCTAAATTGCTCCGTAGAGCTGAGAGGAACAGCAGAGCCAAGAAAATTCTCCATATGTTCACTATGAAAAACCACTTTCAAACACAAGTAGTCATTTGATCCATTGTTCATAGAAAAATTTTGACTACAGCAGCTTTAAGTAAACTGTTTCTTTCTACGATTTCAAAGCAGTCCAATGAAACTGATGATTAGAGATCTCTTTTAGAATAAACACACTGCTCACCCCACTAATAAGAATCATGATTGTTTTCATTCAGCAATACTGTGTGCTGTGACCTGATTATAAAAGAAGTTGTAAATGAGTTTACATTCATGTGGATTAAACAAGTCACCACTGTTAGGACTGCATAGTATGATTATTCATCATGTGTACATGGTGTATCTTCAAATGTCATATTTCCTGTAAGGCTAACATAAACTCACAAAAAGCCTGACTTTAAATTATGTGAAATCATAATATTATAATTTGATTCCAAATGTGCAAGATGACAGACTGTCAACACTGATCAGGGTCCTGTTGCACACTGCTCAGTACTACAAACACAACATTAACTTTTTTGACAGCAGATGCACTGTGATCAGTTTGGTGCCAAGTTTGTTACCAAGTGCTCCGTGCAGTGTCATTACAGCAAGAGTCCCACAGGGAAAGAGTCAGCCAGGCTATCAGACATGCTATTACTGGAAATGTGGCTAAATATCTCGCTCTCCCAGGCCCTTAGTGGTAATTGGTGTTTAGGCTTGAAACACAGAACAAGCACAGGGAAAACACAGGCGACTGAGAGTTTCCATGTGGGTTAAGCTCTAAATACTAGATTCAAGTCACCTCACCTTTTTCAGGCGTTCATTCAGGGGAGAGCGAGGGGTGGGTGGTGAGGGGTTCATCTGAAATGAAGGATGAATAGAGGGGAGATCAAGAGAAACATAAAAGAGGGATTACAAAAGGAAACAGAATGGTGGAGTGTTTTGGAGTGACAGACAAAGAGAGGCATAAGAATAATTCATTATTTTCCAGCCTAGTCTGTCGGACAGCTGATAAGAGCGATCAAAACCAGCGGAGATGCTCATCAGAATCAGTCGTGCGTTGTGTGCGGTGGTCTTCTTTTGGGCACGTTATGAGCCTGGAATTGGACGAAAAAAACTAAAGAAACCAACTAATTTAATAGAAGGGGAAAAAAAACAATAGATAGACTGGTGACACAGGCAGAGAATGAAAACAAAAAGATGAATGACAGGACAGAAAAATGTAGATGAATGGAGTTAAAGAGCATAAGTTGGATAGGGATCTAGACTGGAGCTCAGGAGATACACAGGATTTTAACAGAAAAGAGGAAATGAGGCCCTCACAAATTTACTTATTTTGAAAAAAAATTGAGTTTGACAAATGCATGCTGGTCTAGATATGCTAATACAGCTTTGGACCTGATTTTCATTGCCAAGTGTTGCTGCAGAGACCCGGTGACGCCACAGTTAATGAGAATGACACAAGCAGGACACACTATAAGCATCTGATGGTGATCGGGTTGTCAGAGGAGCCAGCGAAGCAGGATGCAAAGAAATACAGGTCAGAGCCTGATACAAATAGAATGTCCCTCCTGTGCTATGTCATTATGATAATGTTTGAGACATGAAGAGATATGTTAACAGTTTGAATCCGATCAGTTTAGAGACATCTGGCAATGGGACTTAATCCACTGGTGCAGCTGAAAAACAACAGGACCCAAAGGGCTTGTTAGAGTTAAGAATGTTTTCTAAGTAAAGTCATGCTCCTCTGTGCATTCATTTTGCTTTTTACAAACTTGAGACCAAATGAGGCAGTGGGGAGGGCGTTTTGGACTGAAAGGCAGTGATCCGTAAGCCACCCTGAGTGAGGGGATGGGAGCTGCAGAAGGCAATTTCAACTTTGTCCTTATCTAACTTCACACCTGGAAGCAAGTGCAAGGCAAATCTGCTCCCTCAGACATGGATTGGTTCTGACTGGAAACACCTGACTCACCAATATGTGTGCCAGTGTGCGCAGAGCAAGTGAAAGCCAGGCTAGCTTTATGCATAAATAATGTTTGACATGCAGCAGTGTGACAAGGCGTTTTTTTAATTTCAATTAAGGCCTCATAGACTTCATTGTATTTGAATTTGTCTGAATTAGTAAAAGTGTGAAATAATACATTTTCTGCCAATGTCCTGACAAATACTTGATAATGGTGGATGCTAAAACATAATGCATACGGGGAAAAGAGTCATAAAGTCAACAAACTCACTCAGATTTATCCAAAGTTTTCCAGCATCAGTCACCATGCGCTACTGGTCACACCAGAACAACTAAGCTTGTCGCTGAAACGTGCATGTGTGTATTGAATTGGGCAAGGATTCATTTTATTCATTATTAATGAAACTTTCCAATTTTTAAGAAGCATTTTGTGAAATGTCTTTAATCAAAAGTTAAATCGTCACATTATGTGGTATTGATTTGGATACTTGTACTAGTTGTTGTTAGATCTTCTTTCTCCTCTCACCTGTTTCAACCCATTTTATCAGTGTCATTTTTTGTTATATTACATATACATATTTCCAACCTGCCCTACTGTGACCCCGTTCTTCCGGCCATCACCAAGCACCCCCTGACTCACACACCTGTTCCCCGCCATTACCCCTGCAGTATGTAAATACCCACTTCCACTAATATCCCTTCAGATTGTTTATTGTGCCCCCCTGCCTGTAGCTTCCTGTTTTTCAAACTCTTGCTCTACCCTTTAGGACTTTTATACCCCTAGATCTGTTTTGTTCGACGCAGACTTTGTTTGCTTGTTTCTTGCTGACCCCAGCCTGCCACTTGGACTCTGCCTCTTCCTCGCTAACCTGTTTTGTTTTCTAAGTGTGATAGGGAGGCTCTCAGCCTGGTTGTCCTCTCATCACAGAAGATCCGCCCTTTGCCTGTCTTACTGGCAGGTACATGAAGAGCTGACATACAAAGGTAGCGCTCAGGATCTCACTCTTGATGCCGGTGTCAAGTGTGGCTCATGGAACAGGCTAGTCTCCCTTGGGGTATGTTTTATAACTGACCTTATTTTACTTTTGAAGACCTGTAAATTGTTTTATTGATCAGTGTAGCTCTTTACTACAGTCACGTGAAGCAACCTTTTACCAGGCCCTGTAGGCTGGATGATCTGTTATGATCTGTATGCTTGTCTTAGTGCTAGATAACAAACATCATTATATGATTTTAACAGATGTTGCACTGGTGCTCACCACAGGGTAGTCATTGGCAGTTGATATCCCGCTGAGGTAAGCTACCTTGTTAGTCATTTAGTTGTACATGTGTGTATATAGTGATGTATACATTTACTTACATTGTACTGCCTTGCCATGAACAAAAGTTACTTAACTAACCTTATTAAGTGAGTCTTGTACTATATGTAATGACTGGTTTTCAATTAGTTTTGTCATTTTAGTGGCATCCTGGTAGAACTCAGGTAGCTCTTGTTTGTGCTCTTATCCTGTTGTAATGAGAAGATTGCCCTAAAACTAAATCTTTTGTAACTGCTATTCAATAAATTGATTCAAAATCCACGTTTCTGCATCATTTTGTTACCAATAATTGTGTCAACCTTTATTTGGTTTATCACCTAACCAATCTTTTGAGTCATGAATTTGTTTTCTGACATTAACTGGACATGACATACATATATGTATATATATGTCAAATTATTTTTTTGATAAATTTTATATATGGAACTATTATATATATATATATATATATATATATATATATCTACTATACTATATCATTACTAAAATTCAATGTAGTAAACAAGGCAGAATCCACCTGCAGAGGAAGACCATGCCATACAAAAGCTCCAGAACAGGTAATAAATAAATCATGAGATTATATTTGCTTATTCCTTTATTGATGGTCCAGGACTATTTACAATAAGGTTTTTAATATATTCTTGATATTTTTAGATACACTGCTTTTAGTATTTAGAAATGTATTTGTTCAACTATTTTAGCAATGATCTCAGGTGACTGATTTCATAACTCTCTTTATTGCATTTTTGCAGCCCCTTGATTTGATTTAGGTGTTTTTGTATTGTGAGTTGAATGCCGTCTCTATGCTGAGAGTGTTTACTGCCATCTTTTTGTATGCCTTCATTCTCCTTCACTCCTGTGTGCATGAGACAATATTCAATTAATACAACACAATAAGAAAAGAGCACATACAAAGGTAATCGAACGGAGATAGCGTTTGTTGGTGGTTTCAAATAAAACAAGTCACCTATATATATTTTTGCAATACATTTAAAAAAGAATAACTACATTTTAGGGGTTTTGACTCAAAGGTACAAATGGATCAAAATGTCTGATTTGTTGGTATAAAAAGTGGTATAAAGATGAACCTACACAGCAGCTCCTCTGACAGGTTGAGGTATGCTGACCTTGCCAATATGGGTGCTTAACAAGTTCAAACTAAACAGAGTGCGTCCAGCCGTTCCCAATATATGTCTCGGTCCCTGGCAGCCTCTGGGCCAGAAAATGGAGGTCAAAGCCAAATAGATTACTGTTCTTGGCAGAACATGTAATGATAGATGCAGTGAGTATTTAACTTAGCTCACCCTGCCTCGAGACTTTGAATATTACAACCTTGATTTTCATTTAACTTCTGTCTTATATTACAACACCGCTGGGAAAAGAGGACACAGTAAGCATTCTCAATGTCACATCAAACTAGATCTTCAGCTAAGGTTTTAGGAATGTCTTTGCTCAATCTTGCAGAAAGATGCCAAAAGATGCCAAAAGATGCCAAAAGATGCCAAAAGATGCAGATTTGCTTTGTTTGCACTTCACATAAATGACAAACCACTAAGGGCATATTTCATCACTCTGTATTTTGTGTTGGCAGATGTACACCATTAGTTATCTTGAACTGGTTCTGTACAACAGTAAGTCGGTACGCTGGAAGAACCCAATACAGAAACTCTCAAATATTTAAATGTCTGCAACTTAGTGTGAATTAGAGACCCTGTAGCTCAATACTAAACTACATGTTAGCTGCGTATCTGTGATTTTATTTTTTATTTTTTTAAATAAAAGATTACTATCACTTAAAATAAATATTCACTATCAATTTGTATTTGAGATATTACCTTATGTGCTACAAGGAACCTTAGATGTGTTTGTGGTGGAATAGTTTTCCCATAGCTGGTATTTTGGCTGAGGGCCAAGCACTAATCTTTACTGGGAGAAACTGTTGAGCTCACCAAGCACACAATCATGAGTTGTTATTGCTTAACCATGCTCTATCTGCTGTGAATGATTGTTACTTTTTGTTGGTTGTGATGGTTCTGTGGGATTAATATCTGTTTGGTAAGGCGGCGTTTTACAGGTCCTACAATTACTGAATGTTGACCTAAGACATCCTGGATATTGTTACTAGGGAAAACAGAGATACTGGTAAGACAGCACACATGGTATATACTAGCTTTAAGGAGTAAAACGTAGATTTTACAGTAGTAGTATTTAGAGTTTATAAGACGTTAATGATTCCCATAGAAATTTCCCTGAAACAACTGCTTTAAGACTCTCCCTGATATGCTACAATCAATTTGAATAAATGATTGAAAGCCAACCTAGAATAATGCACCCAATTGCACATTTCTTCCAGGAACCTTATAACAGTTCCTTATTATTAGGAAACTGATGCTTGGAAATAGGGTTGCCATTAGTTTTTTGTGTTTTGCTGGGATATTACATTACATTACATTACAGTCATTTAGCAGACGCTTTTATCCAAAGCGACTTACAATCAGTATCATATTACATATTATTCACCCACTGATATCACACACAGGGCTACCATGCAAGGTAACCATGCTCTATCTGCTGTGAATGATGACAGGGCTACCATGCAAGGTGCCACCATCAGACTCTAACTAACATTCATTCACATCCAGTCCACACCGATGGCAAGCCTTCGGGAGCAACTTGGGGTTAAGTGTCTTGCCTCGACATCAACTGCCGAAGCCGGGTATCGAACCACCAACCCTCTGATTGGAGAACTACCTTGCTCTCCACTACGCCACAGCCGCCCCAGACGATAGCAGAAGATGCCAAAGAACTTATATGTATGATGTATGTTGCTTCCCTTACATGCTTTGTCATAAGGGGAAAAATATAAAATAAATGATTTTCATGGCCCAAAAAAGCCACTAAAGTATATCTCATAATGTATATCTACCAAGTAAATGGAGGACATTCATTCTCTGCCCGTTAATAATATCCATTAGATTATTGCTACGCTCTTGGCTAACTGTTCCTTCTACAATTTGAAAACTGATGGCATCACAGCGTAATTTAACTTCACCTTTGGTTCTCTCTCTCTCTCCACCGCCCAATCCCTTCACTATTCATCATTACCATCCTCCCTTTGACTGCTGCCAGAGTCTGCTTTGCCCTTGGCTGTGTCAGACACATCCAGTTGTCTGTCTTAGCCTTTTAGGGGACTCAACGTAGACAATAGTAATTAATGTTATTATGCTTCTGCCCTGTCTAACATTATGCCTCTTTTGTTATAATCAATGGCTCCTATTGACTCTTCACTATTGTCGAAGGATTTTTTCATGCAACATATGAATTGCAACGATGACCCGATAACCATGACATGTCACTGTAGTCCCTTATAGCTCTGCCCACTTCCCATTTAAATGATCATGGGGGTTGTTTTTTTTTTCACAGCACGCTGCTGTAACACTCACATAGCATTTTGAAATCATTATTCTCAATGTGACTGGGGAAATATTTCTCGTTTACCTTTGAAATGTCCAATTGAAACTGCACTTATGTCATTACTTTACCTTTTTGGTAAATCTGTACATTATTGGCCTAATATTATTTCTGCGTTGCACAAATTCTACAAAGCCCTAGATTCAAATGTTCTTCTGGTTTAACAGGGAAGCCAAAACTTTGCTCTCAATAACCAGAGCAAAAAAAAAAAAAAGAGACTCTGTCTGGCTATACACAGGGGCGCCGAAAAGGGGGGGTAAAGGAGACGGATTCTAGGGGCCCATGATGGAGGGGGGCCCAGAGAGGCCCCTAATGATGATGAAATTATAATACAGAAAAAATAATGACACTAAGTTATTAACTAACATATAATCACACATGTTTTATTTTCCATGTCCTGGTAACAATTAACCATTAAAATGCATAATTGTATGTAAAATAGCATCAAAAATTTTTGCCGCTGTGTTGGGGGCCCTGTAAAGATTCTTTTCATGGGGCCCAAAATCCCTAGCGGCGCCCCTGGCTATACATATCAAGTATCTACATTTCTATAGGAACATCCCGCTCTGTGCTGGCGGGTCAGATCTGATAATGGCCCCAAAAGAAAAGGAGGGAGGAACAGAAAGTGCGCGCTTGGAGACGGTTTGTCTGTTGCGCGCACCTCCCCTCTCCAACGCGCAAAGAGCTTCTTCCTCTCGCCTGCTGCTTGCAATCCCTCCTCTTCATGCCAGAGCCCGCAGCTGTCTCTGCTGCGTCCCACTGCTGCTTACTGCTGCTGCTGTGGGACACCACCGACGGAGGAACTATATAATAATAATCCACTTGAAGTGTCTGCGCAAACCTGAAGGATTATCGCAACTTTAAAACAATTCCCAACACAGGTTTTGGGGGGAGGGAGGGAGGGGGGGGGGTTTGCTGAATGGAGACACCTGACAGCTCATAACGCCATGGCAGCGTGTTGACTGACATCTTTGCAGCAGTGACGGCTATAGGAATGTGGAATTCAAGTCTGTCTCAGCGGTGAGTGTTTGTAATAACGTTTTGAAATGCCTGTTTTTTTCTGTGTGTGTACAAAGTGTTAGTCGGATTACGCGTGGGGCGTTACGCAGAATGAAGTTTGGAGTTTAAAGCGTCGAGTCTTGTTTTTGAGTGCAAACCACGTTTACGATTTAAAGACAAAACATTTATAGCATAGAAACAACCAGTCGCGTATATATTTAACCTATTATTAGTACTTTAATACCAAATATATAAGCTTGGACATGAAACATTTCCTCATCTGTCCATCCCTCTCACGCAGTAAAAGGACCTTCCTCTGCCCCTGACACCATGACCACAGACCTGAACTTGACCTCCCTGCTGAATGTAACCGATTTCCACAATCACACCAGAGGATGTTCCCTCACCAGGACCGGTTTCCAGTTCTACTACCTGCCCACTGTTTACATCATGGTCTTCATCACGGGGCTGGTGGGCAACAGCCTGGCCATCTGGATGTTCGTGTGCCACATGAGACCCTGGAGCAGCATCTCCGTCTACATGTTCAACCTGGCGCTGGCTGACTTCTGCTACGTGCTCTCCCTGCCCTTCCTCATCTTCTACTACTTTAACAAAACAGACTGGATATTCGGGGATGTCCTGTGCCGACTGCAGCGCTTCATCTTCCATGTGAATCTGTACGGGAGTATCTTGTTTCTGACCTGTATCAGTGTGCACAGGTACACCGGGGTTGTTCACCCGCTCAAGTCTCTGGGAAGACTGAAGAAGAAAAATGCGGTTATTACCAGCGCGTTGGTGTGGGCAGTGGTTGTTATAGCGATCTCCCCCATCCTGTATTATTCCAGGACTGGCTTGAAGCGCAACGCCACCACTTGTTATGACACCACCACTGAGGACGAGTTACCTGGTTATTTCATCTACAGCATGACTTTGACTGTGTTTGGGTTCTGCATCCCCTTCATCATCATATTGTGTTGCTATGGCATGATTGTCAAAGCGTTGATCTGCAACGATATGAACAACGCGCCCCTGCGGCAGAAGTCCATCCACCTGGTCATCATAGTCCTGGCAGTCTTCGCCGTCTCCTACCTGCCTTTCCACGTGATGAAGAACCTCAACATGAGGGCCCGGCTGTACTTCCAGGGCCCTGACATGTGTGATTTTAATAACCGCGTCTACGCCACCTACCAGGTGACGCGGGGGCTGGCCAGCCTCAATAGCTGCGTGGATCCTATTCTTTACTTCCTGGCTGGTGATACCTTCAGGAGGAAGCTGTCACGGGCCACTAAAAAGCCCTCCAGGAAGGGGGACAACGTCCTTCAGTCCAAGAGCGAGGAGACGGCTCTCAACAGCCTGGCAGAGTATGTGGAGAATGGGGACCGGAGGCTGTGACAGGGCACATCTGTGTGCCTTTGTATGGGTGCGGATCTCTGTTGGCTTTCGAGACCGTGACGGACTTTGTATTGAATCAATAAATGCACTGTGTGGACTGAAGGCTGTGTGTAAAACTTAATGGTTGATGGCTTATAGAACTGTAGGAGAAAAAATACTTCATTTAACCCTGTGATAACCACGCAGCCTGTCGTTGTTGATAAGCTATCGTACTGTATCGTCCTGTACATGTATCGTACTCTTAATGTTAGAGCCATCACTCTTCATTCTTAGCGAGTAGACGGTGTTGCTTACACTTTGGACAGAATTAACATTATGATCGAGCAAGCTGGGGGGAAATGGGTGTCCCTACAAGCTGTGATGTCTCGTTCATCAATTTGTTCTGGAAAAAGAACGGGACCGAGAACGGATTGCGCCTCCTCTAGTCGACGAGATGATGCTTAATCAATAGCTATTAAGCAGAAGAGAGCTTGTGTTTAAGGAGGTGTATCTGCGATGGCTTGGAGAGGGGGAAAAAAGTAAATGCACTGAACCTGAGACTGCTGCATGGATGTGCCGTGCACACATTGTAATGCACTATGACCGGGGACTCTCTGCTCAGAGGGCTACCTATCACTCCTCATTTCTTTCTCCATCTAGTACTGACTGGGGCGAGCAATGTGGTCGACTAGTTTTTCATTTTGACAGCTCTGAGGTTAAGATCCACAACGGCTCTGTTACCACAACCTTCCTCTCCTTGTTAACATGTTCCTTACAGAAAAAAAGAGAAGATAATACATACAGTATTTTTGTGTATATGATATTACGATGAATGTTTTTTTTGTTTGTTAGGGTGTGCTGTACAGGATGTTGTGATGTTCCAGATCAATCTGTGTTGTTAACTGTTTTGTTCAAGTCGTAGTCACTGATCCAGACCTTTAGTGCATGAGCCCACGATCAAATACCATCAGTGAAACAGCAGGTTTCAAACTATTCTAATGTTTATTGCCGCATAGGGAATAAATAATGTCTTGTAAATGAGCATAACAGACACACACTCAATCACCTGCTTTGTGACTCCACCATATTGAAGACTTGTTTGTATGAGATACCTCAAAGTAAATACTGCACTATGTCCGTGTTTTGACAGATAATAATTTCTCTCTTGCGTCTGCTGTAATCACTGTGGAGAAATGAATGTGGAGTGTATATTTCAGCCTGGACTACATAGGTGTTTGATGTCCGTACTAATACATTTGTTAATCTGTTATGTGGTCAGCTATTGCCGAGAAAGGAAGTGAATCACCTGTACAAGATATTTGGGGCCACGTGTATCTTTGTCAATAAATTTTTATATTTAAAACATGTCAGACAATGGAATAGGACTCGCATATTTCTTTCAAGATGGTGGTTCATTATAAGTCTATAATTTGTAGCATTTATGTATCCCTCTTAATGCCTGCTGCACGTGTCCTTAACTAAATGTGTGCACTGTTAGGCTGAGTGAACAAACACTATTTGGTTGTGGAGACGGTCCCTGCTCCTCTTTCTCTGCGCTCCTGTTGAATTTATTTCTCAACACAGCCAGGAGGAAGCGATGGGACGAGGGAGGAATAGAGAGTGGCACCTTTTTCTCCTGGCTTCTCCCAAGACAGCTTTTGTGCCCGTCACAATGGTGTGGAGTTATTGATGCGGACAGGGGTGTGAGGCTGTCGCCAGGACCCCCGGGGCTGCGTGCTGTTGTGGGCACAGGAAACCGAACCAACCCTCTTCCTCCAAACAGAGATCATGAATACAAACAGCTTTTGATTTCCTGGCTTTGAGGCGCAAACTGCTTAGCTGGACTTGGCAAGCGAGTGTCTTTGTGTGTGTGTGTGTGTGTGTGTGTGTGTGTGTGTAGGTGTGTGTGTGAGTGTGTCTCTTTGTTAGGGAGCCTGGAGGCAAAGGAGAACTCATTCGAGTTAGGTGGCTGTTATTGCCGTGATATCTGTTTGTTGGTCATTGGCTGAGGTTTCAAAAGGCGCTGTGACATGCACATGGGAATAATAATAATAGGTATGTATATGTGTTTATTTGTGGAATAAATATCCTCTGTGCTCTGTGTAGAAGTCATCAGATGAAAAGAAAGATTAGATTCAGCCAGCACCAGATCTCGAGCCAACGCCAGTGCTTTTGAGCCTGTGTGTCAAATCTTGACTTGCAGAAAGTTGGGACGCCTGCCAGTAGCTCCTCCCTCCCTTCTCAGCCACCTTTCACCTCTTTTCTCTCACATCCTCCTTTTATTCTCGATCTAGAATTAGAAGAAAAGAAAGCCGTTTATTCACTTGCATTTCACCACATTCAGGGGAAAACTGTTTGAATAAGTGCTGGGGAGAAACAGAAGGAAGAGTCGACGGTGAAGATTGATGGCAGTTGTGGAGAACAAAGTTTGTGTATGCTTTTCCAGAGGACACTGTCGGTGGCAGGGGGGCCACAGCTAGGACAGCTAAAGTAAAATACTGAGCTTTGTTCATGGAGATTTACAATGGGAGCTGGCACACCTACTTCCATCACAGAGGCACCGGCTGCTTGAACCTAAAACTAACCACATGAAACCCAAACATGACACAAATTTCTGGGTTTAGTCTTTGTTGTGCAACCCATGATAAAAAACAATCATGGGACAGTGTGATTGGTGTGCTGTGGTTATGCTGCATAATTTTGTGAATCCATTTATAGCATGTGGCAATGCTGCAAAGGTCACACGAGGAAATATATAAACTCCAAGACACATGAGTTCCCACCTTGTTGCTGACATATAATGAATCATGCAATGACTTGTAACCTTATGAGGCTTTAGTTTCAGATTTGACACGTAACATCATACTTTGTACGCATTATTTATTTTAGCAATGCACAGTAGGCCTATACGAGGAGGAAAACAGTAATCAGTATTGAGGCTGTGCAGAGCCTTGACAGCAATGCAAGAGTGTGTTAGTATACAAAATTTTGCAGTTTTTTCAGTCACACAACGAGGTACATTTTTTTCGACCATGGCAATTATGTAAACACTTCCAGGAAAATATTCTGTTCAGTAACTCTTGGTTACAACACCGTGCTACTGCTACGCTTTGATGCTAACATGTGTTTACTTGCTCCAATCAGGCTTTAACCAGATGCGACCAGTGAGGGAGTGCATGCAGTTGCACACACACACACACACACACACACACACACACACACACACACACACACACACACACACACACACACACACACACACACACATACACACATTAATAGTCAAGCAGAGTTATTACACAATTTCGCAGATTTCATGAAAGAAGCTTTCAGACACTAAAACATTATGGCTGCTGAACCTGAGTGTCAATGTGTGAATGGGGATGACATCTAGTGATTTATAGACTATACAGAAGAATATCTATTATAGGAATTTGCAACCTTTAGTTGAAAGCAACTAAATACATTTACTCAGGTACCCTACTCGATAACAATTTAAATTTTCTTGTACTTAAGTATTTAGATTTTATGCTTTTTATATTTTTACTTCATTTATGGATTGAACAATATACATTTTACTCCATTACATTTTTTTAGAAGCTAAAGGTACTATTTATTTTGCAGAATACGCTTTTACAACATATTAGCATATAGAATATGATGCATATATACACAGTAAGATCCTGCGGGATCCCGGCTAACATACTGTCTTTAAGGGGCTGTAGCGGCTCAGTCTTAAGCTAAGTACTGCATCATATGAAGTCAGACAATTTGGCTTAAACAATGCAGTTTTTTTGCATGCAGTATAAATGCAGTAGTATATAGTGCAGTATATTATTTTCTCCTATTAAAAAATGGTGTATTTGAATAAGTTTACTCATTTGTTTTCTGATTTATTACTTGAACCACTTGACAAACACTGCGAGCTGCATCGCAAATTTAATTTTAGATGATGTATACCACTGCATAGTGAGTATTTTTATTTTATTACTTTTAGTACATTTTGCTGATAATACTCACAAGTAAAAAAAACAATCAGTGTGGGTTTGTAAAAGTATCATAATCTACCCTCTTGTTTTTTCTTTTTCTTTAGTTTGAATCTATTTAATTCATGTATTTTATTCCGTCAGGTTTGTTTCCTGTTTTCACTCACCTTTCTTCTACTCCCAATTCCCAGTTTGTCACTCACTATTTATACCATTTACTTTGTTCCCGTAAGCCTCTTTTGATTCATTCAAAGTATCTTAATTGTATCTGCCCATCTAGAAGTCTGCATCCTGCCTCTCCTGCTCTCCAAACCTTAGCAGAGTATTTTTACATTGTGATCTTGCTATGGTTACTTTTAGTAAGGAATCTAAATACCTCTTCCCCCACTGTGTGTAACAAATGTAAGTAAATAAGATTTATTTATAGCACTTAGCATTGCAAGAAAAATATCTAACAAATAGGATTGTAACAAACACAACAGCAACTAAATGTAATTTCCAAAACAAAAATAACACACAAAAAAACATATGTCAAGATAAGCAAGTAAATACAAGCAAGTTCATATGTTTTTAATGTCAGTTCAATTGGATAATCTTAATAATGACCATCCTCTCTTTTGTGTTTGTTGGTCTACTTCCACAATAATACTGCCATGATGAAATATATATAGCCATGAAGCATGAATGATCACCTCGGGTGTGGCTGCTCTTGACAGAAAAAAATTGAAATTAAATGGACTGTCTTCAGGGCAATATGTTCACTGTCATCTCAGGTGCTGACCGCATGAAATGATGACCTCATGTTCATCATGTTGTCAGACATACTCCACATGTCTGGGTGTTGAAGCTAAAAATAGACCTTGATCCTCTAAGACTTATATGGTCAAGTAAAGACAAAATAAAACACACACTCTTCGCTCTTTCACTTTACAGATGGTGTAAGCACAATAATGAACGACAACCAGCATCATTATAAACTCTAATGGGTTGCTGTAAAGTCATGCTTGTATCTTGGACTGCTACCAGGAACAATATTAGGCTGGCATTGTATATGAAATGTGCAAGGATTAGATGGGAGTGAAAGCACAAGCCGTACAGGGTGTGTGTGTGAGAGAGAGAGCAGGGGCTGTCATATTTCGGCTGTCGTGAGGTTTATGATCAATATCTCTGCAGCCACTCCCGTCTGGCTTTTTGTGGATTTTCTGCTACTTCTTGGCGTGATCGTCGATCATCTTGAAAGATTGGCTTACGGGCTGACATCCACAAACCAATGTCTTTGATTTCACAGGGTTACAATTATCAAATGAAACAGTTTGACCTGGACCTGAGAGGGAAATGTGCAAAAGTCTAAAAAGTAGTTGGGCTTGGTTGGTGTTGGACTTATACTTATAAGTAAAGCCGATGCTATTTGCAGTCTAACAGATATCATATTGGCAGTTTTGCAAACAGGTTGATAAGAGACTCGTCAGACAGAGCGCAGCAAGCTGGCCTGTCTTGATAAAAGTTATGAGATAGGAAGTGGAGCTCTGAAAGGAACCGAGGTTAAATTAAAGGTAGCCCACTGCTTGAGAGGATAGATAAAGAGACGAGATAAGGCTAGGTGTGAGAACAAGAGGCTGAGAACTACGGCGACACCAAATGTGCTGTAGGCATATAAAAAAAAGTAAGTACTAAAGAATGAAGAGTAGAGCTAAAAATAAAAACGGGCACATGCTGTTCTGTGCAGTATACATACAGAATATACAGGTGTTAGTGAAGGATGCGTGAAGAAGAAAAATGAATCAAGGTCACAATAGTAAATAGAGAGAAATGTGTTGAAGTATAGGTACTAACACACCTTAATATTAATGTAGCAGGTTAGGCTAATCACACAAATAACTGCACACGCTTCTGCAATCACAGTGAGTGAGTTTCTCGAAATATTTGAATACATTTTTCATTAAGTATGAAACAAGATCCTTAGTTCGAAGCTTCTCTCTGCCTGCAACTCGTCTGCAAGTTATGAACATACTGTAAAGGGTGATGATGGAGCTCTGCACTCCACTGAGAGTCCAATGCTTTTATTAGCTGGCAACCCGTTAGTGTGCCCACTGCCCTGCTGCAGGGCTGATGACAAATCTCTGAAGAACAAAGTTTATGTACCGGCAGAACACATCCACTGCTCCATATTCACAGTGTGTCAGTGTGTGTTACAGCGAGTGGGAAAAAGCTTGTGTGTATGAAGGCAAAAGGGAACAAGAGCTTTGCAACAAGCGGTGTGTAGGCATATCTATATATACAGCAGGTGAAAAATGGAACAAACATAACCATACATGCCATCAAAGGAAGGAGAAATGCTGACTTTCGCCTTCGCAGGTTCACTCCCCCTCACCACTTTTTTTGTTTGCTGTCAAGCTGTGTGTGGTGGAAAAGATCTAAGCATCTGATGAACCTCTAACGTGCACCATGTACTGATACCTCCCATGAAGATTATTTTATGTTAAAAGCTGACTTCTCTTGAGTTTTACCAGCTTTAGATCAGAGTTTATGGGTCCATTATTATACTTAAAAATGGTAGAGGATCATAAGAAAACCACTAAAGAAGCTTAAGAATGATGTGTTTTGGCCACGATATGTCTCTGAAGGGCAATCATCAGACTATGACCTCCAAAATAGTCAGTGTTTGGACAAAATCAAGACATTAAAGCTTAAAGCTGACCTCACATCTTTCAAACATTTCTCTATTTAAAAATGCTTAAAATGTATCTAGTTATAATTTATTGAGAGCCAATCTGCTTATTGTGAGGAATCTGGGTGTGACCCTGGACGACCAACTGTCGTTCTCAGCAAACATTGCATCGGTCACACGCTCCTGCAGATTCCTCCTCTACAACATCAGGAGGATTCGCCCCTTCCTCACTGAGGAGACGGCGCAGGTGCTCATCCAGGCTCTGGTCATCTCCCGCCTGGACTACTGCAACTCACTACTTGCCGGAGCCCCGGCGTCGGCCATCAGACCCCTGGAGCTTGTCCAGAAAGCTGCAGCACGTCTGGTGTTCAATCGCCCCAAGTTCTCTCACACAACTTCCCTTCTCCGTTCTCTACACTGGCTCCCTGTAAGAGCTCGCATCCAGTTTAAGACTCTGGTGCTAGCCTACAGGGCAGTGAAAGGAACAGCTCCTTCCTATCTCCAGGCCTTGGTCAAGCCCTACACCCCTGCCCGACCACTTCGCTCTGCTGCCTCGGGGCGATTGGTTTCCCCGTCGCTCAGAGGTCCCTGCGGCCGATCCACCCGGTCACAGCTTTTTTCTGTCCTGGCCCCTCAGTGGTGGAATGAACTCCCCACCGACGTCAGGACAGCAGAGTCGCTGCCCATCTTTAGGCGCAGGCTGAAAACTCACCTCTTCAAGAAGTACTACCCTGAGCCTTCCTCGTAGCACTTATTGCATTCGTATTAGTTGCTGCACTTACTGTATTTGTATCAGTTCGCTGCACTTAGTGAATTTGTATTTGTTTACTGCACTTATCCTATTCGTAGTAGTTTGTAGCACTTACTATATTCGGATTAGTCTGTTGCAATTATTGTTTTCGTAGTAACTTGCCTCTGCACTATACTTTTGCTCTGGCTTATGCTTTAAGATGCTTGTTTATGAAAGGAGATGCACTTATGACTTCTGGTGACTAGTAGTTCTCTTGAATACCTATGTTGAATACACTTCCTGTAAGTCGCTTTGGATAAAAGCGTCTGCTAAATGACTGTAATGTAATGTAATGTAATGTATTAAGGACTATATGGGTGTGGTTTGGTCTGATTTATTTAGAGTGACCAAACAACCAACTAGTGTATATCTAAAAACTTGATTGGCGCAAAAAAAAGAAACATTGCATCATCTCTCTCCAGTTGAGCACCGCCCACCTCAAACCAGTAAGAAGAGCTCTGAGTATAAAGGAAACCCAGAAAAGTAAATCTACAAATAACCAAAAGCAAAAAATCTGTGACTGAAAGTTGTGTTTTAATAGGATTCAAAAAGACAAATCATAGTAACAAGCTGATTGAGAAATACATTTTCAGGGCCTTTAAAAAGAGGGATTTAGGCAGGATTTGATAGATGTAAAGGCAATGAGTCCTTTTGCCAAATTTCTAAATGAACTGCTCCTGCACATTTCTACATAATATTGGTGCTGCAAACAGTCAAGTGATAAGTCAAAAAAAGTCAACCTTTAAAAAAAAACTTATTTGTAATTTGATAATATGTAATTTGTAATAATGTTTAATTTGAATATGTTTCCTCAGGTCAGGTCATTAAATCCCCCAGATATCTAGGAAACAACACAGATAAAAATGAACTTGCGTTCTCAGTGGCCCTGAAGATTAAAATGTGTACCTTGGTGGTGTAATTAACACAAAAGCGAATATGAGTCCTAAGGACACTTTTAGAACGTATTCATATGTCATTTTTATTTTATCCCTATTGTATCATACACACTACAAACAGTGTACAAACTCAAACATTTGTGCCACTGCTTCTATTTCATCCACCTGCTCCCTGACTGTAGAGTGGAACAGAAGCAGAAAAGGGCATCAGAACTCATATCGACCCATCCAGCGAGGGCTGTTTGTGATTATTTAACCCTCTCACAGCTGTGAAGTCACAAACAATTTTGTAATCATCTTTCTCTCTTTTTGAACATACAGATTGAAATTATTGATGGATGTTCAAAACATATGCCATGATCATTTACTTCTGCATGTGAAATGGAATGTGAGAGAGTTTTGTTAATAACGTAATTCACACGTATTTGTGCAGATCATTTGGCACAATAGCAACCTGCTGGACAGAGGGTCAGAATCCGCAGAGGCAGTCTGGACAATAAATACGTATTCATGCTGACACGTCCAGTTCACAGTGGATGGGTAAACCATGAGGAATGGTAAAACTTTTTTTTTAAACAGTTTTGTAACAAATAAATAATCACTTCCTGATCATCCTAGCATGTGTGTGCCTGTGTTGTATGCACCATAGAACAGAAATGTGATTCTGAAGGGCTTGACATTGAGCTATGTTCTTTGTTACAACCTGGAGGAGTCAGCTGCTGGTAAAAAAAAAGTCAAAATATTGCTATCACTTAGAGCTTTAATGCAAGCTTATTTAACATTAGGAAACTGATTAAGTCTCAAAAATATTAGCGGAGGGCTTAAAAATCCTTTACAATCTAATTAACACATGAAAAAGCACTGATAGTGAATCTCTTTTAAAGCTGACACATGGTGCTAATTGGCATTTAACTTTGCCTTTGTAACTGTGATTTAGCTGCTTCAAAGTTAATCACTTCAAAGTTCTTTTTTCTGTGCCTCCATTGTTTTGTCACTTTCCCCCCTCACTGTACTGAAAGTGCGTGGGCTGTAGATTCAAGCTTAAGCACGTACACACTCTAACCTTATGTGTTGTACTTCCTGTTCTGGCATGTGAGCGTTAATGATCCACTACAGGTGTGTTATCAAGAATTGGATACGTGTTGCATGCTTAACAGGTGACTCTCCGGTGTTTGGTTATTTAATTGCTGTTACATTGTTGGTTTAGGCGTGTTTGGAGAATGCAATGTACCAAAGGAAGGTAAGATAATTCCCTATGAAATCCAAATCAAGATACTATTGTGACAGCTTCCTGGTACATAAATTAAATCAGCCAGTAAATGCGAAAATGGTTTATAACATGAAACAAAAAGTTTTTTTCATTGTTTAAATTTTACATTTACCATCAGATTTTTCTAGTAATTTCAATTCTCTGTGTGAACCCTTGGCTATTTTCTTTCAATTCTACTTAGACACACACAAACAGTCACAAATATTGACAAGGCCATTACATTACATCACATTACAGTCATTTAGCAGACGCTTTTATCCAAAGCGACTTACAGGAAGTGTATTCAACATAGGTATTCAAGAGAACTACTAGTCACCAGAAGTCATAAGTGCATCTCCTTTCTAGGCCACACACAGATGCATCCACACGCTGCACATGCACACACTCCTCCATTATCCATTAGCAGAAAGCCATGATCAGCAGTGGAGGGCATTCTCCTCTCAGGAAAAAATAGCTGACAAAACATTTTGCCCTCTAAAACTGCTGGCACCAACACCTACGCACATCTAGAGTGTGAGAGTTAATCAAAGAAAAAAGAAGACGGCCGGACAAAATTCAATTTGTATTTTTCAACATTCAAAACGTACTATGCGTTACAAATTTCATCTCACACCTCTCGCTCTCACCCATAAATTCACCTGCCCTTCCCTGACCTCCTCCAGTGATAAGTCTGCTCTCTCTCCAGACGCCTCGTCTTCCCATTTCTCCTTTTCTCTTCCTCTTTGGCCTCGTTGTTTGGATTCTATTATCCTGTCCTGCTTGGCTGCCTCCCCCTATTAATCCTAGCAGTTCAGTGTGTGTGTGTGTTAGTCAATGTGTGTTTGTGTGTGTGTTTATAGATGTCTGCGTAGACTATAAGTGCTGCCTGTGTGAGAGTGTAGAGGCTACTGAATGACTGCAAATGATTAATGGTCTGCGTTAGGTGAGGTGAAAAATGGCAACACACACATATAGACACTCCCATACACACACACACTCACCTTGTGCAGGTGTCCTGGTAATATCTTGTCTGTAGGGGTTGTGTCTCTCTCAGTAGACTGTGTCGTACCGAGAAGTGAATGGGGATGTGGTTAAAATGAAGTGGAAGTGATGCTGTGGATCATTGGAGGGGAATAAACTGTAATTGTGAAACTTGCTGCTGACCATAACGGCTTAACCCTCCTGAACACACAAAGTTTGACGGTTAGGAGAAAATCTGCTTCAAACAACAGTCAGCTCGTAACTGTTTTTGCTCTGCACTGCTTGTGCAGGTTTTGCACCCCACTTTTGATTCCTCCGTTTGGGATTCCCCTCTGTGCTTTTGCATGTGTGTGTTTTAATACTTGTGTGAGTGTCTGTAAGCTGATCCACGTGTCCTGGATTCCCTGCTAAACTTAGCCGACTGTGTTCATGATTGAGTGGTCATCAGCAGGGTTCACAGAGCGGATCTAAGCCGAGCCAAGCACTCTTTTTCAGGGTCCGGCAGGCCTGAGTACCTGTTGCTGCAGCCTGCTGATCTCACACAACATGAATTTATGGATCAAATGCATATTGATCCAGCTGGAGACAGCGGTGGGCGGCTGCACCGTGAATCACCGATTGCTGGACCGTTGCAAGGTTTTATGGGCTGACAGTGGGTTTAAGGTCATGTGCTCTCTAATGTGGATACAACCAAAATAAAGTATTTTTTGTATTTTCCTTAAATGCTTTTCAAAATCAAATGAATTGAATAGAACAGAATAGAACAGAGAGGAAGTTAACCACCTCATGCTTTTCCTTATGACAAGTCAAAATGTCTGCTGTGAAAAATAATTATTGTAAGATAACTGCAACTCATCATAGACAGAGCTGGAGATGACACAATAAAAGTCTTAGTCCATTCATTTTATTCTTTCATGATGATGATAGCGACAATGTACTTTTTTCACACAATAGTCTTCATGATGAAGTCTATGTGAAAGGGCGTCTGAAAAAGCTAAATGGACCCTGAGATGGGATTATTTCATCAAACTGATATTTACAAGGTCAAGAATGAACTTTCATGCATAACTTTTAAGCCATCTCAGGGCAGATGTCCTACAACTGCTATGGATAAAATCATGGCAGCAACTTAGCTCATTTCAACATTTCCATGACAACTGTGCAAACTATATCCGGTGATGAAAATCATGTAACAGTCATTACCTCCTGAAAGGGCTGGGAAGTCCTTGAGCTAGGATTGTAACTACTATTTTGTGATTTACTCACAAAACATTAAAGGAAAAGTTCTACATTTTGGGCAATACATGTATTAGCTTTCTTGTTGAGAGATAGATGAGAAGACTGACACAGTGTGCCCATTCAGTATGAAGCTGGAGCCAGGAAAAGACTATCTTAGATTAGTATATGAACCTCAAGGGAAAGACTCCAGGGAGTAACTGTGTCCAGCCAATAAATAGTCTGTTACAAAATCCCCTGTAACACTGCATCGTCATTTTTACTCTTTGGTTTTAGTATGTATTTAACAAATTAGATATATTCTGGTAATTAATGAGCTTTAGAGGTGCTTCCAGTCGTTATGCTAAGCTAATTTAATTATTTTCTCTCTGTAACTACATTTTTAGAAGTAACATGAGTTTGGTGTTGATCTTTTTAACTGACTCTCTGCAATAAATCAAATAAGCAAAAATGTTGAACTTTTCATTTAGCTGAAAAAGAAATTCAAGAGTATTCAAGGGAGTTTAACCAAATTGAACAGCAAAATAAAACAATCTATAAGTGCTCGTGTGACCACACATCCTTCAACACAATAATATTCTCTTATTTGGGGACATGTCCAAAAATGTCACCCGAGCACTTCCTGCAATGACAATAGGCAGTCTTATATAAGGTGAGAAGTCAGACACTTTATATTTGTCAATTCCGTGAAAAACCCCAGTGGACCTTCAGAGACTTTTCAATTCCAATTCATATTTAGCACAGATAGTGTGAGAGTGTCTGCCGAGTGGTTAACGCATGAGTGCACACACACACACACACACACACACACACACACAGACACACACCTCCCTATTTTAATGGATGAATTGCTCCCATTGTGTTAGCAGCGGCAGTAATTACATTGCTGCTGGGATTTTGCCATTCCGCTTTGGCCACAATACCGAACCGTGGACATCACACTCCGCAGAAAGTCATCTGGGTACGACAAGAATATTCACATCTGCCTGAGGACTTCCCAAAACTGCTGCAGCCTCCTGCGAGGCAACCTTCAAGCTCCAAACCATGACAACAACACACTCGCTTACAGCATTTCTCATTATTATGAAGTACCCTCAATCAGCTTCAGTGAGGAAGCGAGAATGTCAGGCTCTTCTCTGTGATGATGATCGTTACTGTGACTCTCAACCCCTAAACTTTAACCCCCAGCAGTCCACTGTACTGCACTGGGCAGAGCTGTATGTATTATTAATGAAGGCCAAATTCCATGCATGAAAGGCTGGCATTGTGGGCTCGATGAAAGACTCTGTGTCTTCTACTTTCTATCTCTGTTACCCATTTCTCTATATTTTCTACTTCTTATTTCTGTTTTCTGCTCTCTGTCATGTCTTACATCATGTGTTCTTTTGCTCAGTTTTTTTTTTAATTCATTTTGTAAGCAGTTTGGTTGAAAAAGTGTATCCCATAATGTCAGTTTCTCTCCAGACTCCTCCTGCTTTCTTGATGAATATAATGGCATTTGACGCGAGACAACGGCCTTTTGTCTTCATTCATTCAGTTTGAACAATACTGAATTCTCATCCAGCAAGATGTCAATCGGAAATCCCCTCCTTGCTGTGTCCGTGCATTATATTCATGTCGCTTTCAGAATTGTGATGCTAATGTTACATATTTACGCAATAAAACATGTTCTGACACAAATCAAAATGCAATCACGTGTTTTAATCATGTGTTTACTTCTTATGCAAACTCACATATATTTACCGTTGGCAATTCTATTTTTCTATTTAAAAATGACACATACCCTGCACATTTCCCAGCCCTCTCATGTCCGTGTGGAGTCTCTAGCTCACCTGACCTATGAAAACAACATCTGAGGAACTGCCAGTGCACTTACAAGGTTGGATGTAGGTCTGCTGCCCTCCACTGGACAAAGCATCTCACTGCAGACCCAGAACTCTTTTTTTTAGTCCAGTCTTCCCAACCCTTTTTAACAAAAGTCAGAAAAAAATAAACTTAATCAATGCAGCTGGTCTGTCTCTAATTCTCCATCTTGTTGCCACTCCTCAGATTGATCGAACATCCTTTTGAAGTCACAACTGTGATAGACTTGGTTTGTATCTGATCCAGGACGGCTGTCACTCATCTCAGTCTTTCCCATCTATTTTCACTGTGGACTAAGTGCACAAAACAAAAACCCTAACATATTATTTATAAGTTTTCTCAAACTTACATGCGTTATATGGGCTATGCATTCACACATTGCTTTTGGAGGCAAAAACTGAAATAAATTCACAAACAAAATAAAAAAATGCACAGTGTGTTATGATACATGAAGTGTTGCATTGTGTTTGTGGTCAATTATATCACAGAGAGGGTAAAAGCTTTACTTTTTGGTTGAAAAGCTTTGTAATATCCATTGTGTTTGTTTTACTGCTGGGGCTTTGGAGACCCCAAACAGGAATAATGAATATTCCTAAAGCAGACGGTGTTTATAAGCAATTTTCATAAAATTTGAAAAAGTCCCCAATTCTGAAGTTGATAAAAAAGATGTTAAACAAATGTATGACTATATTTCGAGGACGCCAAACAAATCATTAGGCTTAATTTATTTTGTCAAACTAGCATTTCAAAGGTCAAGGATGAACTGTTACTCCCTTTCTTTAAGATTACAAATCAACATGGACACGACGATGGGACCTGTGAAGACAACGGCTCAGGTAACACAGGCAAGAGGAACCGTTGGGTTCGGCTTTCGTTACAGGACTCGATAAATGAGAGGAAGGAATTTACATAACGACCCTTAATTGACTTTATTTGTGTAATGAGACACTTTAAAACCCTAATGCTAGATCTACAGCTGCCATACACATCCTGCCCATAATTGTGGCCTTTATAGCGTGTACAGTCTAATCACAGTACGGCTTTGGAAGGCTTTTTATTTACACTGCTCTGATGCTACTGAAATGATGAATGGGCACTCCCACCATCTGATTCATTCATAAATCATAACACACATATTGCCACAGAGGATGAATGGAAATACAAACTATGAAAATTGAGTAATTAATTCAAGGTCAGGAGGCTATAAACAGTTCATCCAAACCAAGTTTAAAACATGTTGCCACAGGTCTTGTTCTTTTTGAAATTAGAGCCTTAAGTTAGTTTCAAAGGCCTCTGAGTCCCGCTGGCATGAAAAACAGTGGAGGGGACTTATATCTGTCATTAATTAGCTCAGTGGTCTCAGACATTTTAATTAGTCTACTGTCACTCTCACAGGACAAGGAGTGAGGGTTAAAGACCTGTCGCTGTACATCTTAGTGTGTTGTTGGAGACCTTCACCTCTTACTGAACAGATCACACAGGGGTAGTCCCCAGGCTATTTCAGGATATTTCAATTAGAGCATGCTGGGGATGATATTAAATGGAAGGTGGTATTAGGTCAGGGGCAAGGAGTCCAGGCCCCTTGGTAGAGGTTATAAGGAGCTGTAACAAGGAAAGCTAAAACATGTGGAATATACTTTAATCATTTCTTCTCCCCATACTGGCCATGAAGTTTTACAGATAGGGGGACAAAGTCTACATTGCAAAATTACTAAAAAGTATAAGGTTCACCCAAAGCTATGAGGCATCAGCAGTCCACATTAGCCTAATGGGACTATATCTTCCAAAGCTTCTATTGAAATTAGCTTTTTAGTCTGGAAGTCCAAGTTTGGTGTTTCACCAGACACTTAGCTGAGCTGCAGTTATTGGGACAGTAACACAGAAAGTGACCAATTAAACTTTAAATGTGCATTAGAGTATTCTTTAATGATGAAGTATTAAAAAATAATACCCTTAAAGTCTTTCACACATCTTTGTGTTACAAAATAAAATAACTTGGAACCAGTTTTTTTTTTTTATCAACAACACCATCAAATATCTTTCAGTAAATGTTAATTCAAGCCAGAAGCCCTAAACACAATGACAACTGCGTGAAAGGCAGCGCATCAGCATAATCCATCTCTTAGTTGGTTTGTTGAGATACATTCAACACATTTGGGACACCATTAGCTGATTAAGTGACATGTCTATCTAATTATCAGTGGTGTGTGAAAATAAACTCTTACAGGATGGCATGGTTTTACATTCAGGGTGATCACTCTCAAAGATGTGACAATCCACATCACCAGGCTCTGTGTCACATTACCCTCACCCCCCATTGGGCACGGTACTGATTGTCTTCAGGCTTTGACTTGTTGTTTGTTAACAGGATTTGGGGAGGGGCTGGCTGCAGCGCCCATGGAAAGCACACATGACAGGCTAATCCACATGTTTCACCCTGTCACCTAAAACTGAGGGGAAATCCTCTGATGTCAACGTCTGCATTGGCCTCACATCTGTATGTAGGTTTATGGAAATCGCATGCTTTTGTATATGAACATAATGGCATGTTCTTTGAGTTCCAACAAGCGCAGTGATGCACTGACTCACAGATTTACTTCCCTCATTCACAGGTCTAACCGCACTGCATGAGTGTATGTTGTATCGCTGTTGGTGATTTGTGGATGAATTAAAATTCTATTGATCCGTCAGAGTTTTCCCAGCTATCCCTGGAGGTGATGAGGTCATGACTGTGGTTTAATCATCACTGTGCCGCTCTGACGGGAATTGATTGGAAACAGCGGTTGTTTGACAAGGATGTAATGATGAGCTTATACACACCCCACATGCACACAAAAACTGAGAAATGTGACGACTTAAATTATTTATTTTATTACACATGTATCATGTGGTTTCCACTTGGATCAAAGATCACACAACAATTCATGAGTCATGGCTAACTTCCAGATTCATAATAGTATGAGAGACCACTAAGAGAAAAAACGACTTTCCTTCCCGGTCAGTCTGCATGAGGTTCAGATATTGATTTAACTGACTACAGAAAAGAGACTCAATGGCACAAGTCAGTGAAGAAAGAAATGAAGATTAATGTGGTAACCTACTGGGTTGCGACAAGAAAAAACAAATAATTACAAGAGTGTGGGGATATGTAGGACAAAAACTCTATAATGTATAATATGCTTCACAATAATGCTTCACAGGATAGAGTGAGTCACTTCCACTTCACTGTCATTCAGCTTTTTAACTGATTATGTTATGGTAAAATCCCACGTATTACCCATTGGGGTTCCCAAGTTTTGAAATTGGGGTTCCCAAGTTTTGAAATGTTCAATTTTTTGGTAATTCAGGTTGACTTAGTTGGTATCTTTTGGAATGTTGAAATGAATGTGATGGACCCAAAGTTTAAGACGCATGACAAACACTATGTGCTTGGGGGTTGAGCAACAGGCTGCCTGCACAGATTGCAGCAGATAGCCCTTTCCAGTAAATTGTGTGAGCATGAGTCAAGCAGTAGTAAACCCAAGGATCAGGGATGTCGAAACTAAGGTGTGGCAGGTCTGCGTGGGTTAGCTAGAGTGTAGCAGCAGCTCTGACTGTGCGATTGCAGCCGCACTGCACCTTTAACTAAACACTGGAGAGTATTTATTGAGTGACGTGGGACGCAGACTGCGTGCTGAGTGTGGGCAGGAAGCGCAGAAAGCCCACGTGGTCAAGTTAGCTAGAGTGAGAAAGGACTATACCGGAAAGGAAATGGCTCGCGTTCAAGTGGGTAGGCTATAAAATAAGATAAAATAAAAATAATCCTTTATTAGTCCCGCAGCGGGGAAATTTACCATAGGGTATAGTGCAAACAAGAGACATAGTAAAAGAAAAACAAGATAAAATAAAATGAAAAAAATATATATATATAAAATATTATATGTACAGACAGACAAACTATTATGGCTATAATTGCACAGTGTATTGTATTGCACATGTGTCATGTGGTCTGCTGGGAGCAGAGTTGGTAATAATTAGCGAGAAGAATGGGCAAATAAACCAAAATCTGTTGTTTTCAACAAGTTGTGACTTTTTTTTTTTTAAGCGCAATTGCCAGGACACATTAGGCCGTCACCCTTTTACTTTGAAGGCTCCTACCGGAAGTAGGCGGTCTTCGTGACGGGTTCCTTGACTCTATCAGAGACAGAAACGGGCGCACGGTGGCTACTTGAACGAAAACCGGGGAAGCTCGCACAAGAACCGGCTTGGCTTTCGTCTGAAACTCAACATGCCACAGTACAGATGCTGAGCGCGGGTCCGAGACGAGCGTATCTACTCCCTGAACGGCGATAGTTGACGGCCACGCCCCGTATCCGCCGACCAGAGCCCGGTACAAAACTGCTGGCGGAGACGCGGCGGTGAGCGCTTTGAAACCCAGCAGGGCGGCTAGCGGAGAGGACAGGCAGGAGTGTCGGCTGTGTTGGGAACCATGAGAGAGTACAAAGTAGTGGTTCTCGGGTCCGGAGGGGTCGGTAAATCCGCGTTGACCGTCCAGTTCGTGACGGGATCCTTCATAGAGAAATACGACCCCACGATAGAGGATTTCTACAGGAAGGAGATCGAGGTGGACTCGTCCCCGTCCGTGCTGGAGATCCTGGACACGGCGGGGACCGAGCAGTTCGCCTCCATGCGAGACCTGTACATCAAGAACGGGCAAGGCTTCATCCTGGTGTACAGCCTGGTGAACCAGCAGAGCTTCCAGGACATCAAACCCATGAGGGATCAGATCATCCGGGTGAAACGGTACGAGAGAGTGCCGATGATCCTGGTGGGGAACAAAGTGGACCTGGAGGGGGAGAGGGAGGTGTCGTCCGGGGAGGGGAAGGCGCTGGCGGACGAGTGGAACTGCCCGTTCATGGAAACTTCAGCCAAAAACAAAACGTCGGTGGACGAACTGTTTGCAGAGATAGTCCGACAGATGAACTATGCCTCCACACCAAATGGCGACGACCAGTGCTGCTCGTCTTGTGTCATCCTTTAAGACAAGAGGGGGACAGCCATACAAAAAAAGTTTTTATCCTTTGCTCGGTTTTAAGTTTGCAATGGTGAGTTGAGACACATTACATCACATCACATTACATTACAGTCATTTAGCAGAGGCTTTTATCCAAAGCGACTTACAATAAGTGTATTCAACATAGGTATTCAAGAGAACTACTAGTCACCAGAAGTCATAAGTGCATCTCCTTTCTTAAACAAGCATCTAAGAGCATAAACCAGAGCAAAAGTACAGAAACACACTAATACGAATACAATAAGTGCAACAAACTAATATGAATACAATAAGTGCAACAAACTAATATGAATACAATAAGTGCTAACATTACACTGGAACATGTAGAGCTGACATAAGTGATCAGAGCCAGTGCTTGTGTGTGCATGTTATTGAAATCCTCTCATGGCACATGTCTATATTAAGTATGCTAAACTTGGCTTCACTTCAAAGATCAGCATTGTGCTGTTATTTAGTTTAATGTCAAGTTCTCGTTCATAATAGCCCATAGTTACTTTACAAAGGTGGCATACAGCATTGTTTTGCCAAGCAGATTGGGGAAGTGTCTGACTCATTTGCAGAACCAGAGGGACAATCTATGACGGACTTAAGTGCGATTACAAAAGTTGGTGGTTGTATTTGTACACCTATGGGTTTTAAGTTGCTAAACATCTGCTCAAATGGTTTTTTCCTTCTTCTCCAGAATGAGGTTAACAGGAGTCGGGATATTCCACTGTTCTTATATGGCCTACATTCAGGGCTCAGCAAGTTTTTTTTGATGAGCCGAGCCCAGAATTAGCCTTTTCTTTCAGTGTTTTTTCTTTTCATTATCTTTGGTCAGAGGTTGTTGTGGTTTATTCATGACTCTTTTTTTATCTCTTTGTTTGTTGGCAGTGTGTTGCAGCAAGTGTGTACTGTTGAGCTCTTCTTCGTGTCTCACCCTGGCCGTGGAGGAAAATACAGGGAGGAATGCTGCAGGGGGACGAGAGGTGGTGGAGGAGGAGGAGGAGGGGAGCGACTGAGACTCAGAGGGAGGGGTCCACTCTTTAGGAATTCTGCTGGGTTGGAGTATCTTTGCTGCACGATCAGTGTCCACCATTGATGTCAACACAGTGGCAGATCCAGAGTCTCAGCAACACCCCCTCACCAGTTCCAACTGTACTCACAGCTGGAACGAAACCCCAAATGGAAAAGATGTGGAGGACGACACTTAGAGACACTCATGAATGGATGTTTGTGTATAAGGAGACAGAGAGATAGAGTATATTTTGTTAAAGAAACTGCGCGGTCGGGGGCTGGGAAGTATTTGTGTGATATCTCTGCCTAAGCCGTTTTTGGAGCAATGCTCCACAACACTCCAAATCCTATTTTTTCTTTTTCTTCTCCAAAAGTCAAAATAAGATGACACCACTTATCTGCTGGTGGAGTAAAACGTGATGAGTGCCACTTTTTTTTTTCCCTCCATCTTCTCTTCAGTGTAAGAGAGGACCTTAACTGAAGTGACACGGGGACGGTGACCCGATCGCCCTTGTGTCGAGTGCCTTTCCAAAACAAGTCAGCTGTTCAGATTTAGTGCCAACCTACATGTATCACCAAAAGAACCCTTCTTCATGGCAATCCACAATTTAGTGAACTGTTCTTCTGGATAATCTTGTACGGGTGGAGGCTGAAAAGAAACTACAAAAGGCTTTTTTGTTGATGGAATGGCGTTTTTTTCTGTATGTTTTACATTGGCCTTTTTGAAGTCTAAGGTGTTCATTTTGCAATGTCTGCTTAGTCCGGCCAAAACTATCTCTTGAAATGCACAGGTACTGGAATCTCCCTGGACGTGATAACAACACCAAACGCTTACCTTCCAGACCACTTAAATCAAATTCTGTTTATGTTTATTTTGTTGTTTTTAACCGGAAATGTGATGATGTACCGTTGACAAATCTAACCTGATTGTAAGTTTAATTTCAGACACGCCCTTTAACAACGGGCTGTCTGTTTTAAAGAAAACAAGACTTTTAATACAAATTGCATTTTTTTAAAAAGAAACCAGGCTGTGTTTTCTCTTTGTTGACTTGATCCACTTGTTTCAATGTGTTACCATAATGGCTAGTTGCCAGTTTGTTGATCCTAAACAAAGTTGTCATCAGCTTAGTATGTTTGAGTATACACAAATACCTGGATTACTACAAATACCCACAGTATTAGAGTAGGTCTAAAAGTAAATGTTCAGCTGTGTGTATAATTTACAGTAACATGACTTAACTCAGAACCCAAACTTACATGAGGTCCTTGAAAGTTGAGGATAACCCACAGGGTAACAGGAAGTAGGAGTACTATAGGAAAATGCAGTATGTTTGAGTTTTATGTTAATAAATTCCCCGGGCACCTTAAAGTTAACTTTACTGCATGCAGTGTTTTCATGAAAGCCATTTGGCCCAAAAGATTATTAGTGTCACACCAAATGGCGACGACCATTTTTTTTTCCTACTGTGACCTAGCCACTTCTATGTGGTTAACGCTAATACCACGGTTATGAATGTACAAAATCAAAAGCTGAAAGTAACCAGATGTTACCAGGTGTTTACATGGTATGTACCTCGCCTCTGTTAGTCTGTTGCAGTGTTTACACGACACTGCTAATCTCAGCGTGGTTATTGTCGGGCTATCCGAGCCCATACAACCTGAACGGCAGGAATTTGTGTGAAGATAATTGTTAAGTACCTGAGGAGATTTGTCACTCCTGCCTCTTTGATGAACCTGAGCCTTATTCACCGACAAAATGTAATCGAGATGAAAACCCCTCTATCTTCTCAACCAATCTAACGCGCATAAATAGATGGAGGCCAGGCCGTGACGCTCCAGAGAAATGTCTCCTTTAACTGCGTGGGCGTAGTAGTGTTTCAGCCCAGAGCTTCAGCCTGGTTTGCAGCGTGGGTGTAGCGGTGTGATGTGGAGAAGCTGGTATGACCGAGCGTGCCCCCCCCGCTCTGAATCCTGTTTTACCTGCAGGAATGACTTAGCCCCGGCTGGCTGGTCGACCGCAGAATGTCTTGGATCTGAGGGAGAAAAAGCTTCACGTAGAGGGTGGATATGTGCTGGTCTCCAAGCTGTACTGTATATGTGTTGTGTTATGGTATGTACTTCATGAGTCTGAGCATATGTGTCTGCCTGTCACTGTCCTGCACAGGCTCAGACCACACTGGGACTGAGTCGGCTTGGGTATCTGTGCCTGTTAGCCAGAGTTAGCGATGTATCATATGTGTTCTTGGGCTTTACCATGTGACTGTGGGTCAGGGTACGGGGGTTCTGTGAGGGGGTAATTCAGCGGGAATATTGCAGCCAACAGGTGTGATTGAACAGTCGTGTGCATTATAGCTGGGCCATGTGGTTGAAATCAATATTTTTATATTTAAAATACCTTTTATGATAATGATTTATACTAGAATATACTAAATGTGTTCCAAAACCTATGTAAATATAATCAAATATAAGCATTTTGCATTGAACTGTGCATTATATTCCACAATAGTCCTCATGGGATTACTAATTGTTTTTTCTTACGTTACAATTAGCTTTAAATCATTAAATTGGACACAGGAATTTGGTCAATGATAACACACTATGCCCATATCATCACAAATGTGTTAAACTGAACGATGATAAACACTTACATTGCATAGCCCTAATGTGTCAACAGCAATCTTTATAGTATTTGCAGATTTTTCCTGTGTGGGTAGACAACCATGCGCATGCACACACAGACTGTGTATTTTTCTCACTCCCTAAAGCTGAACTACAGCTTAATATTTGGTTTCAGTGCTCTCTGCAAAAGTGTTTGCGTGGCGTTGTTCACCAGCTCGCAGATCTTCCTTACAACCACCACATGCCTCAGCTAGTTTACAGCTGTGTTATCTATGTAAAGCCTAAACTGATGGCAGGCTTCCTCCAAGGCTTTGATACAGATTGCGTGATTAGACATAATCAGAGCTGAACTTTAACTTTGCCTTTCTAATAATATATTTAACTTGTGTTGGATGAGAGGAAGATGTTATTAGAGCTATGTCCCAGATACTGTAAATGTACACACCCCATGTTCAACTGCTGGGCAGCTTCTGTGTCATGCTGTGGTATAAACATCTGATAGCAGAAGAATTTGCCCTTTTGAAAGAAATGGGCCTGTCGAATTTCCTGTTCCCTTTTATCTACCTCTTTCTAAAGAGTGAGAAGGTGAAAGTTTAACTTCCTGCTCTTTTTTTCTTCTTCACAATTTATCTCCAATGTTATCTCTGTGGTGTTGTTGTTAGATTACTTGGTTTCAACCTTTTAGTTATTAAGTAAGGTTCAGTATTTATTTTTTTTAAGCCACATTTTTGCATACTTGAATTACAGCCTTTTTTTTTTTTTTTTAAATTTCAACGAATTTAATTAAGCTATTTTTTAAATCGATTGGTTTCAGTTGCAGTCAACTGGAAATCTGTTGTGTTCAGTTCAACTGATGGCCCGACTCGTCAGTGGTTGCTGGTCATGGGAGATGGTCATGTGATGCTGTTGCCATGGTTAAGGGGGGGTTGGGATCTGGTATGGCAGCTCGGGGTGGCCTCGTGACCTATAGGAGTTCAGCCACTGCTGGAATGGTGACTGTAAGAGAGGAGGGTGTCGCTCTGTTTAATCATCTTCCTCTTGAGTTTCCATAAAACATATATTTTCTTTGCTCATGACAGGAAGTGTGGTTTTACTTTTAAAGCTTCATTGCTATGTAAAGAGATATACAGAGGTTTTTACAGCCTCAGATGAATAATTTCCCTTCCTTGGTTGCAATGGACTCAATATAGATTTTTTTAATGATTAAGATAAGGGTTTAGTTTTGGTATTTGCTGACCAGATCTGTGGTAATCTCCTCTCTTATTTTGCTGTTGGTAGCAGTTGCTCTGACAGGAAGTGTTGCGACAGAGGCAGTGAGAGTGGGTGGTGCGTGTTTGCATTTTTTACATGGGACTTAATCACTATATAGGCTCCTTGTTGAATTACAGACTTCTCTTCCTCTCAGCGTCATCATGCTATTTTTGAGGCTCTGTTGTGTTCAAGAGTGTGGTTTTCGCCTGGTTTTCTTGGCAGATGTGCCTCTTATGTACTGTATCTGACTGAGGCAGTGTGCTCTGTGAAATCCATTTGACTCCATTAGCCTCTCTTTTTTTTTCTACGTGTTGTTTATTTTGACACATGACACGACGCATACAGTTCAACAATAAATTCATTCAACAGAGCTTGCATTTAGCTGGAATGCGGCCGCATTGTTAATTTTATAGTTTGTGTCACAGTCGTTTCTTTTTGTATTTAGCATTACCATAACAACACAGAAATAACCATTCGCTCCTTATTTGTCTACCCCTAAAAGGTTGAATGAGCTTTGTTTTTGCTCTTTCAGTCACACACAAACACACACACGCACACACACACACACACACACACACACACTGCAGTTAACTCACATTGTGCACATTTAAACCCAGTGCAGTTTAAATTCCTGCAGCATTCCAACACCAAAACTTTGTCCAAACACAAGTAGCAGAGACATCACACTTGTGACAGGTTCCCTTTCCTTATTACCCAGTTAATACTTAATCTATGGGAATATTATAATCTTTGACCGTACTGCAGTTAAGAGTGATATCTTGCCATAAGATTGATGGTAGAATGTGAGATATCTTCAAATAAGTACATTTTGCTGGAGAAAGTTTTATCTATCAAGGTAGTTTAGTAGCGCTGCTGTGAAAACTAGTATTCCTCATCGTGTATGTCTACTGGACGAAGGAAACATAACAGGGTTCAGGTGAGAGCAATGGGGGTCGTGACTGATTATTCTGTCAGTTCTCTCTCTCTGTGATCTGTAAATAAGGGAGTGGCCTTTCTCATTCAGAGATGGGAATGCCCCGGAATTCCTCTCATTCCTGTCATTCCTTCAACTGTAATGTCTGGACATGTCTTCAGCTTGAGCTGAAAGAGCAATGGATCTGGAGAGAAAGTTTGGACGAGTTGTTTTTGTGTATTTTAAGGTTCATTTCAGGGCAGTGGCCTTGTGGTTGCCCCTCAATTCTGATTGGGAATTACTTTCCTTTGTTGTTCCCAAGCTTGTTCCTTGTTTCTTTCTTTCATGATTGATCAAAACTCTTGATTGAGGGCCAAGAAGCTACAACAAACACCGAGGTAGAGAAAGAGAGATCAGCTGAGCTAAAGGATGACAAAGAGTGCAGGGTTTTCTGGGCCTCCAGACACTGCCCCACTATGTCACAAGATGGATCCCACTGGGCATGCAGTCAAACTGCTCTTTATACCCATCTTTAGATAATCATAGCACAGTTGTCTTAGTTCACACCAGAGCTCGATCTGACATGGAAACTAGGCCAAATGAGCCAGCTAGACAGTACTAGTTACTTGCAGCGTCCCCTGTGTGGATAAATAGCTTTTGTTCACTGGTGTCAGTGAGGAAAAGGAATGCTTAAAGACCTGATTTGTAATTGAGTTCTGTCATTAAGTTTGTGGAGGCATGGCAAAGTGCAATTTGTTCTTTCTAGAGGTATAATAAAATATATAATCTCAATTATTTAGGGTATAAATACCTTCAATAACATATTTGATAGCATGTTGTTATCTTTGGCCCTACTGAATCATGCACTGTGTCGGTCACTTGGCAGCTGTTGCTCTCCAGTAGGCCTCAGATGTAGCTCCAGAGGTTTGGGTGTGGTTTCTCACTTGAATGACAAGGCTGGCTTCTCTGCCAGGGGACTTACAAGAAGTGAATTGCTTTGAATGCTTCCTTGTAGTTAGTTTGTGTGCCTGTTTGATCATAGGCCTACATCAGATGTTAAGAAGTGATGCATTAGGTCACATTTAGAGAAAGGAAAACAACATCATTTGGACCCGACCATGCGTTCCGTGTGATATTGGAATGTTTGGTTGAGACGACAGAAGAGAGAGGTTAGAAGTTTGTAACTATTGGTTGTGATAATGCCATGGGGGATTTCTGGTTTGATACAACAAGGGCGTCTCAGGGCACAGTCAGCAACAAAACAGCATCACTTGATCTGGATTGGGTTGAACCTGCTTTTTGTAACTCCATTACACAGATTGTGTGTAAAGTTCTTTCAAAGTTCTTAAAAACTTCTGTCTAGTTTCAAACATTTCTAAACAATTCTCATTCTTCAAAACTTCAAAAAAATAATTAAAGCACAGCTTATCTGTAGCACCATCCAATGAAGTCACTGTAGCATCACAAGCAGTTGCAAATAGCTAATTTAATACCTAAAACCAAACAGAAATACTTTGAAAACGTAGGTATTACTTTGTTTTCATCTTTTATTCATGCACACATGCAGGAAAGTGGGTTAAAGAGTTAGTTGTATTCCTGCAGAGTTAACCTCGTGCTATGGACACTATAGCAGCACAGGACGCTGAAGTCAATGTGGTCTGAACTTTGGCCCTCTTGTGAAAATGTCTTCACTCACAACATTTTTCTGCTTCCCGCTTCGTTCAGAGTTGAACTTTTTCACATACACGTAACTTGCAATCAGCCTCATCTTCCTGCCCTCCTTTCCTTTCCATACCCCCCATCACCATGTGGTAGATCTGTGGTCCTCCAGGGCCTGATCCTAGGTCATGTGACTGCCTCCCACCACTCTGGAGTTGCCCCCCCTGTCACCACAGCAACATGAACGTTCTGGCTAACATGCTGTGACATCAGTGACCTTCCTCCCCCATTTGCAATCTCTTTTCTTTTTCTCATTCCATCATCTTCCCCCCCCCCCCCCTTTCTCTCTACTGAGTTTCTGACTGTTGTCATCAATTCTCTACATTCTGTCATTTCTGCCACCTCTTTCTTACAAATTGGTTTGTTATTCCCTACTAGGGATTTGTCACTTTGTGAGAACTGAAGAGGGTTTTTAGATAGACACCATGTTACTGCTTATAAAGTTACTTACTCCTCTTCATTCTCTCTCCGCTTGCCTCCTTCCTTCCCCCAGTCCAGATTTATCATCAATATTTTCTCTGGAGGCAGGGTTATGCAACATCTCTTTCATAACCTGAGCATCCAGGGGGCAGAAAAAGAAACCTTGTGGGAGAGATGCTAAAAAAGGAAGAGCTGAAGTTGTCATATATAGTGAGATGTACGTGTGAGATGCCTTACTGCCTTATTTATATGAGCTCTGAGGATATAGGTGTTTGTCATCTTGTTCTTATCTGGGGACAGTTAGTATGGGTATCTCCCACATTTCCAACCCAACATATGGTAATAATGGCCCTGACAATGCCAAAATGTCATGTTCATAACTTTCCTAAAACCACCACATTATCAAAAACAAGAAATCAGCCCATCCATACAGTAAATCACCTACTGGATAATGCCCACCTGGGCAGAGAATGAAGTCACTCTCTGTGCTTTGTTTACGGGGCTGGGCTGGTCGTGCATGCCTCCTAGTGCATGTGAGTTCCAGTGTTTGTACCCCACTGGCTTGCTCATGGCTGCCTTTCTGCACTGCAGTCATTAGGTGACTGACAGCAACTTCGCCAACACCTTCTCACTCTCAACTCATCAAATACCGCTGCTCGAGCCGTGCCCTGTGGCATCAGATATTGACTTCTAGCGTCACTTTTCAACATGTCGGGAAGGCGTGTAGCTACATGCATAGTGTCCTTACAAAATAAACCATCATCTTCACAGGTCACCCAGTGACAAACAAGTCACGTGACAAGCAACTCAGGTGATAAGACGTACTTTTAGTTTAGCACGGGACACAAACATTGGTTTCTTGGACAAAAGTTAATTTTGTTTGACCCCCGCTCTATGCAGACTCTTCTGGAATTAAAAGCTATAGGAAGTCAGTACATACATACAGTATAATACACAAATAAAGTTTACCCTTAAAAGTTGAAAAAATATCTCTGGGAAAGTTTAGAAAGTGACACAGTTAGAAAGAATTTACTCTGTTAAAATGGGATTTGGAGGTTGTTCTTTATTTACATTTTTTTCCTTCAAAGTTTATTATCATTATTATTTTCTACAATTACACCGCAGCCAAGGTATCAAATCATGTTTATTTACCGTTCGTAAACATTTTCCAAATATGGTCCTATCAGGAAATGGGCAAATGAGCGTGCTGCACTGCTGACTGTTCACTTAGTTTAGCCTGTAAAGTTACACAGGAGCCCCACCCAGAATGCCTTTCTGCCTCATACACCAACACACTCCAGCAGGAAGTGAGCGTGACGCAGCAGTCAGAACCAAACATTCATACCTCCACAGCCAAATCAGTGTCAACACCTCACACCAGGTTACTAAGTCATGAGTCACACATTGGTCTCTTTCATTTTCGCCAAAACCACTGTGATGTTTTTGTGCTGACAATGTGCAGTGTGTGTATGTGTAATTACACCTGCATTTTCTCATTGTTATTACATGTTGTAGAAGTAGCCGATGCACCAGAAATGACCCATTATATTTATTTCTGGGAATTTTGGAGACGCTGGGCTCGGAGGAAATTACTCATATCCTGTGCGGAGCTGGAAGAGGAAGTCTCTTGTGACACTGGGAATCTCCAGTCTACTGACCCACATCACTGGGCTCTGGATCCTGCAGCACTTGGACTACCAGCACTATTGCTTTGCAGTGTTAAAGTAAATACTTTATGGCCTATGGAAATTTGAATTGTAATCATAATTCTGATGTCATTTATTGGAGAACATTTTTTATAATAATTTTGTTTATATTCAGTGACTTTCTCATCATTTTTTTTTATGTTTCAAATAATAGGCTAGCAGACCTTTTCTTCCCTGACTTTTGCCATGCATTTATAACTTTCTTGGCATTTCCATCAGTTTTTTTTAATCACAGGAATAGCATGAATCTGTCACCTGCATGCACAAACATGCGGCTCCTTGTGCGCATAATAGTAGAGCACAAGGTATGAACAACTAACCAAAACATTGCTTCATAGGGCCAATACTGGCCAAACAAGGTATCTTTAGGGTGCCTAATAGTGCATTCTGCAAATTTCCTCGCTGCGGGACAAATAAAGGATTATCTTATCTTATCTTATCTTATTCATGCAATGTTGGCACAATGTAAGGAACAGGGAAGCCCTCTTTTATCCGTATTTGGGAGCATTCATCGTATATTCTACTACTAACTTTATAGTCACACCTGATATAGTATATCTTAAATTCCCACACTTGGTATTGCTATCTGAATTTTTTTTATAGTAGTGCCAATGTAGGATTTTATTTAGATTACTGCCAGTTATAGTGGCTTTACGGCCAAATTTCCAGCAGCTTGTTGAAACATTTGTACTTCTTTGTGGGAGTTAGGGCAGCTGTCTGAAATTCCCAATATCTCAGACTCTGAATTTAGAGTCAGAGGCTGACGTGACTTGATTTTCCCACTGGGTTGCATGTGATAATGGTCTGATTGATATGACGTGAATAAGGGATATAACTCTTAAGGTAAATTCTAGTACTTCAGCCATATTGGATACAATAGCAGGGTTGTGCGTGGTATCCAATTTGAGACCATTTTAGCTATTTCTCAATTTTCCTCCATTATGACAGATCACAGTCTTAGTGGTGTGATCTAACTTCTCCAGTGTCTCCCTGTGAAAATCACATCCAGTCCTGCTCACTGTTCTTTGAAGGTGTCAAAATGATATTTGCAGTGTATTTGTGCTCATATGCAAATATCTTGCAGTGCTACAGGCACAATAAGATAACTGAAAAGCATGTCAACAGATGGGAGCTGCACATAAATCTGGAGCTCTCTGCTCCTTTCTGCCTTTGGCATGGTGTGCTTGGTTACAAAGTAATTTGCTGATCAATGGGTGTGCTCAAATTCACTGTCTGGCTGCTGAGATTTCAGTGTGTCCTAATCCTGCTGCCTGTGGGCTTTTACCAAAAGAAAACACTAGGATAGATAAAATATACAACCCCAGAGAGATACATTTTTTTCATCATCACAGGCATTGAAATCAAAAGCAGAAGGTGGGACAAAACCTACGGTTCCCTGAGAAGATTTCACACTGACTGGCTTCATGTGGAGCCAGAATCTTGGACTTGATGCTGCAGTTTTACTAAAACAAGTAACCATGGGCAACGTATGAGCCTCGAGTACAGCTCTGAATAAACTGCACAAAATATAACGCACGATGCTGTCCACAATCTTTGTCACACCTGTCATGTGATGTGACACTGAATGGTGTCCAGTGTTGGTGATCATTACGCTGACAGGAAGGAAGGGTGTCTCCATCTAAGACTTCCTGTCCCGCTGTGTGACTCAGTGTCGGTCCTTGTGCTGCTCTTTTCCTTTCCCCTTCACTCTTCTTTCCTCCCTGCCCCTGGGCAAGCCTAAGACTATCCTAACTTGCTTCTCTCACTCACATTTTTCTTCATTTTCTTTATTAGCTGCGGTTGGACAACAGCATGTTATTGACTAGCAAGATACATTTTTCATTAAAATATATAACTTATAACTTCAGCTCTTTCAGCCTGTTTATCCTTTGCAGGAGGCTTTTCCCCCCATGTGTTTGATTAGAAGATCGATACTATTCCCGTGTGTACACCGTTAATATAAGTCTACTTCCACCAGCCGATTAGCTTAGCTTAGGACAATTTACTGTCGGCGCACATGATGACAGGACTCCAGTATGTCATTTTGCCCAAAAGGTAGTCCAGAACACAATCCCTGTAAAACAACAACAACAATAAATAAGTTATTGTTTTTACACTGTTGTTTCTGAACAGATTGAACAAACAAGATATGATGTGAAAATGAGTGAGCTTTAAAGGTACTGGTATGTTGTAGCCTTCAGACATTGCCAGGCTAGCTGTTTCCCCTTTGTTTCCAGTCTTTATGCTAACCAGCTGCTCACAGCAGCTTCATATTTATAGTTCACAAAATAAATAAAATAAAAGTATTCTTTTAATTTGCGTTCTGTATCAGCATAATACGACTCCACAAAACTCCAAGCAAATCCATTATCCAGTATGTCTTCAAAGCTGTTTTCGATGTTAAACAAAACATCTGACTGACATATCAAAAAAAAAAAAGAAACTTTTCAAACCCCTATTCTCAGGATAATTACTCAAACAGGCACATCACATATTCAGTATCTTAATGTCTTCCCTTAATCCTCTTTCAATTCGGAACAGAGAGTTGATCGTGATAACACTGATTGATATCTTGGATGTGTATCTCCGAATCTGTGAATCTGTAATAAGATGCCATCCAATTAAGAAGGTGTGTAGGCCCCTAATCATGACAGCAACGGTCTATCTACAACAATCTAAAACAAATCAATAAACGAGATTGAACAGATGAGTGCACAAGAGATGGAAGAGTGTTAGACAAAGGAGGGGAAACAGAGTAGAGGAGGGGAGAAAACACAGGGACATGAGGGACGAGAGGAGGCCACACTGCAGGTCTCTCATTGGGGCTAATGCCATTAGTGTCACCGTGCAGGCGGATCATATGACACAGAGTCATTATTGCTCTTTATTTATTTACCCTGACACACACACACACACACACACATAAATTCCACCATGTCACTTATCCTGTAGAGTTAGGTTCCCCCCCGCTAGCCTTGAAGCCAGACAAACGGTTATCCAAACATGCTCATAGGCTCACACAAATGACGCTTTTCCTAGAGTGTGTCACACATGAGTGCACATCTCTGAATGCTCTGTCTCTTCTTCCTGAAACCATGAATCCAGCCTCTGGGCTTGCCTTCTCATGTCATCTAAGGGTGCGTAAGCCTGCAGACCATATGGGCTCTGAGGGGCTTAGTGGACCTCCAGCCAGCCCCCCCTTGGAGGAGCCTGCTGTGCGAGGGGGGGGATTCAGGAGGGGAGCACGCTGTCATCTTTTTTTAAGATGTTTCAAACTTCCTGTGCGGAGAATAAAGAGAAGTCAGATGGGTTAGCATTTTGTTATCCTACTCTCCCTTCCCCTCCTTCTGCACCCGCCTGTCCTTTTTCATTCTAGCCCTAATGTTTTGCATATTTGTAAGCAAATATAATATTCATCGCTTTAATCAGCACCATGTTAGCTTGTTGTGTAATTATCATTTGGTTTGTGATCTGTGGATCTCAGCAATCCAGGGTGGGCAGATGGCTCTGTCTTGCTCACCAATGACTCTCCGTCTCTCTCTTCCTCTTCTTTTCTCCATCACTTCTTTTTTCTTTCTTCTTTATATGCACATGTCTGTATTCATGTGTGAGCCTACGTGCCTTTGTGTCTGAGTGTGTGCATGTGTGTTGTTTTAGGAATTTCTTCTCTGTGGACCATATGGTACAACACTGCCTGCTGGGCAAAGATAAATCCCACCCGTACACACACACACACACACACACACACACACACACACACACACACACACACACACACACACACACACACACACACACACACACACACACACACACACACATACACACAAACACAAACTCAACACAATTATTCCAATGCCAGTATCATGTACTTGTATTATTCATTGTAATTAGTCTACACCTTCACGTTTGATGTTGTATAACAGCAATACCCGACAGGCCTTTCTGGTGTTCATCTGTCAGTCTCTCTGCTCCCCTCGCTGTCGTCCCTCCTCCTCCTCCTCCTCCTCCTCCTCCTCCTCCTCCTCCTCCTCCTACTATCCGGCTGATTTGCTTTCAACCCGCCTGCCTATACTTGTCTACATCTCAAGCTTTCCATCTTTCTCAGAAGCAACTTGCCCCCAGCCTACCTGAGTCATCAGGCCTTTCTTAAGCCAGAATAACGCAGAAGTCAACTCATACCTTCTTCCCACATGTCCAACCAGCCATATGGAAGTTTTTCTCTTTGCCTTGTCGGTTCAGCGAGCCGTACTTTCTCACTCTGTCTACCTTTTCTCTCTTTCTCCTTCTTATTGTTTTGTGTTCAAAGATTCTTGGGGTATCATTTCAATCTGATCTGATCGTGGCAATGAACACAAGCAGTTCGACAATCAGACCGAACTGAGGAAGCCTTTTGGTCGAGAGGCAAAACTCCTTCAAGAATCTAGTCCAGTTGCCCTTGACTCAGCAAATCTGGATAGACAATCGGATGTTTATATGTATTTGGTATAGGGAAAGCAAATGAAAGGTTGAATTATTACCCAAACTGTGCTTTTCAAACATCTTTCACAGTTTAAAGACCAACTTCCTGGTTCCAACTTTGATGTCACATACATTTACTCGCTTTGGTTGAACCTCCAAATAAAGTGGTTTAGATAATCTGACTAAACAGTTTTTTAGTTTACAACCTGTCTGATTGTCAGACCTCTTGCCCTGCCAGACTTTGTCGTCTTTCCTGTGATGCCAGATCTCATCAGTAACTTTGGTGAGTTCAATGGTAACATAACTGATATAAAGCATAGACAAAACATATAAGAAAATTCTGTATATAATAATATATCAGAAGAAGTTGTAATAAACCAAACATATTTTTACGCAATAATTTGGCTTTGACAAAAAAAGTGGACTTAATATTCACAATGATAGATGACACATCTGAGCAAGATTTCCGTGTGCTTATTGGTTTTCATAAATAATTGGAAACAATGGATTCCTGGAACTGTTTACATTTTTGTTTTTTACAATAGCAGGCAATTGTGATTTGTAGATAAGAAGTCCAAACTTGCAAAACCACTGCTATTGTCCTTTAACCTTTTCCTTGTTTGCTTGTCTGCGCGTCTGTCCTTCAGTCTGTGTTTTATACCTGCGTAGACTTGCAGCTGAGCCAGACTGCATGAAAAGGGAAGGTCACTGAAATCAAAGTACTCTAAAGCTCCCACGCTTCTACTCTAGTCAGGCTCTCTCTCTCACCAATTAGGCAGATCACATAAAAACCATTTACCTCGCTGTCTCAGGACACCACCGGGGTAAACGATCAACAACATGGTGTTTTCTTTAGGAATGTGGGGAGGGACAGATTGTAAACCCCCTTGGCACAAATCCTCCACCCCCACCGCATCTTGTGCCACAATGGCTGCTAACTGTCGAATGTGGTAACATGGATGAAGGCACAGCTGGAGGAGAAATGGAAAGAGACGTACAAAGAGAGGGGTGGAGAGGGAGACGAGGCAGTTTGAAGCCAGTTAACTGAGACTGTTTTTGATGTTTTTTCAGCCAGTCAGTCGGATACAGGCGGGGAAAAAGTGAGAGACAGACACACGCGGAGGGAGGTGAAGGATAAAGACACACAGGACAGGCACGGGGACAAAAGCAACGGCATTTAATATGAAACAGAATTTCAGAGGTAGCCTACTAGCTTAGTCACCATGACAACAACACACTTAGACCAGCATTTAATTGGTGCTGTCTGCACTTGTCTGTTGTATCTCCATCCAGCTCCCTCTGTGTACAGTAATTACACTGTGATTTGTGGGTATCGTGTACCAGCACAGACCTGCCTACGACATGGTATATATTATTATGTTCGGTTTGTAAAGTTGTACTGTAATATGTGACTGCCACTTCAGATTAGGCTTGAATTTTTAGATCACCAAAATGATAACTAACCATTAAGTGCAAAGTTCAGGAATATGCTGCCTGTACTGTACACACTGAATTAGATAGTTATTTTACCAGGCAGTGTTTAAAGATTTAGGAGTGCATTGTGAGAGTCAGTTTGATACCGGCTTCTTGAAAAGTCAGATCAGACAGGGCTAATTGTGAGAAAAGATACTCTGGTTCTGTGTAACGAGAGCAAGGGTTTATACTAGTTTGTACTTGCATTTGTGAGATAATGGGCATCACATGTTTATATCCTATCCTGTTTAACTCCTAAAAGCTGCTAGTACCGGACAAAAGGATTAGCTGTCTGCTCATTTTCCAGATCCAAATTTAAATTCAGTGTAGATTTTTTGTTTGAATGTTGCGACCAACAGCAATCTTTCCCTGTCCAGTCCATCATTTACATAAATAGTGCATATTCCAGAGTAATAAGCAATTAGTCACAGGTTTTCATGTTGGGACTCGCATGCAAAGTAAGTGATGTGATCCACAGGTCTGACTATGACTTGGCACAAAATCTGGAGAGCGAAAGAAAGTCTGGAGAGCTTAAAACAGAAGATGGTGTTTTTTGGTTTTGACATTTCTCTTCAAGCATGTCTGGTGTTCAGCCTCTGTCTAATCATTCTTTGTTTAGGATTTCAGTATTTGGAGTAATAGCTGTTCATAGACGTGCACAAAACATTTGGGAAAAGTGAATGCCGTGGTTGGCAACAGCAATTTATTGTTTTTCAAGGTGCAAAGCTCTGAGTGTGTCTCTCAGGCCCCCCACGGGTTATTTGTCTATTTTCAGAGAACTGTAGGCGGTTAGGAGCAAATATTCAAGCCAGGACAAGATGAGATGTTCTGTTAAGAATGTAACAGCTGCAGTGACAGAGATGTACATGCATGAGGAGAAGACTATAAGCAGATAAAAAAATCAACGTTTTAACAGACATAAAGGATAAAAGGAGCTTGCATGTAAAGGAATACAAACAATAAACTAAGCTATAGGCTATTCTTGTATCCGGCAAGCTTTCATTGATTTGTTTTAATCAACTTGATACAAATTTCATGAGAATTGCTTATAGACGTTAATTTTGCCTTGAATGATCTGATAAGTAAGGGTCCAAGATAGATGCAAATGTTACCCTTAAGTTGGAAATTCCCACATTTGCAGACAGTTAGGTCTAACTGGGCTTTACCTGACCCCAAACACAATTCACATATCTTCGTTTGTTAAAGGCAAATCAAAGGAATGTCGTTTTTTTCATGCAAAGCCCTAATAACTTATAAAACATGAGATATTTCCTTATGCTCATTATTTTGTCTCTTTCATTTAATGTGTGAGCCTGTAAGTTTGTGGCAACTTTACTACTTTTATACATATTGAAAAGAAGAAGATATTGGATATTGCAGTTGTTATTATTATTATTAGTTTGCGCCCATGGGGTCTGTGGGACCCCAAAACAACAAGGTAGTTTAGTCAACAAAACACAAGCGTTAATAGAAAAACGAGGAGAAAATAGCAACCGTTCATCAAAAACATACAGTAGGTGTTTTGATGTAAAAACACCCAGACTCAGCTGTGCATTCCTGTGAAGTGAATTCATTCCCCACGCCTCCTGGGGCACACACACCAACGCACTTACTTACACTCACACACATTCTCTCTCTCTCATGAACATGTACACACACACACACACACACACTGCAGAGTATTATGGCTGTGTCTGAGCCTGCAGTTGATAAGATAGGGTTGGGTTGCACAGCTTGCAGGCAGATACTATTGTAGCCGTTGACAGGAAACTGAAACAGGGTGGGATGGTGCGGCTCCAAATCTACATGCCTGTTTGTGTCCGTTAGTGTGTGTGTGTGTGTGTGTGTGTGTGTGTGTTGTGCTTGTTTGAACGTTTGCCCTCTCCCCTCCTGTCAAACGCTGGCCAAATAGTTTCCCTAAATATACAGTTTTCCCTAGATGAATGCCTCATCTCACTCGTGGGCTGAGTGGGCTCCTGTGCTCTGCATGAATGAATGTGTCTGCCCCCCCCAAAAAAGAGAAGAGAGAGAGAGGAACCATACTGCAGGGTCACTCTGCATTCTGCCATTTGGCCACCAGACGGGACAGTGGGGGCGACTGTACTAGCTGGCACTATTGTATTCTATTGAATGAAGGCCCTGTCACAGACCCACAAACACACTGACCTAGCTCTGTTTTCTATCCAAGTCACTGGGTTCAAGTGCTGCATTGTGAATTATTTATGATATAAGCACATGTGATTCTCGCATATTTCATGTGCTCATTGTAACAAGTGTGAAAAACAAGAACTTCACATCTAGTGCATGTGATAAACTTATAAATAGGCTCATGTGTTGTTGGACATTTTGCCAGTGAAATATGATATTTCACTAACCCTTGTCACATCACAAAACAGGTTTACTTTTCAACTGTGATTTGTGACAGTTTTTGAAAGCACAGACCAATATTGTCCTACAGAAAGGGGCGTCATATGAGATAACGCTTTTGTGTCACTCTAGACCAATGTTTACCAAACAATTTCTCTGGGGACTCACTTTTTAAAATGACAAACCATCGTGACCCAGTTCCCCCATGCCTAATCTTTAAATCATGAAGAGCGAATCTGTGAGTTAATGAGGGTCTTTTTTACAGCAATTTCCGCATCTTGAATAATTAAACTAGACATTTTGAAGAGATATATGTTTGATAAATCCCAGCTTTGTTTTATGCATTAGTTAAATACTTTGTAAACGAGGACAAATAAATGCATTTAGGCAGAGTTAACAGGGTATCTAAAGAATGAGATACCCCTAATTTTCATCAGTTAAACAAACACAATCCAGCCTAACATATTAGATTTAGTGTTAGACTACAATTATCCAAACATTAAAGCTCTGCCATGTGGTTCAAAGGTATACTGCAGATATAAATGTTATATAAAATCTGCAAAATGATTTGGCAACCCAAATAAAATCTCCTGCAACCCACCTGCTCTAGAGTGTATCGACAGGGGTTTCTGAGAGAACCACTTGTGTAGCATATAGTGAATAAAAAAATGTCAAGGACTGAGGGAAAGCTGTGGGGATATTCACAGGATACAAGGTCAGGTGTTGACCCACATATCATCCACTGATGATGTTTATGACTATCTAACCAAATCCAGACAAACCCAGTGCGGGACATTACAGTAGATTTGGTGTGTCGACACTATCATTTTTTTCCCATCTAGTTCATTCTTCTCCTCACCGCATGCGCAAAACTAAGAGGTATGTAATAGCGCAGAGCACTTTGTGTATCGAATCCAAATACAACCTGCATTCGAGGGACAACGGCAGGCAAAATTAACTCTGCAGTGTTGATATGTGAAAGGATGTTATGGTGAAGTGTTCCATTAGGCTGTGGGGGTCACAGTAAAACATCTCGTCTGGGAGAGGAGCTTCTCTTCCAATGTGCCATCCTCAGAGAGAGGGAGATAAAGGAGAGGTTAGCTGAGTGGGGATAGATGACTCACAGTGTGTAGGTGCAGGAAAAATAGATTAGAGTCCTCTGGACCCTCAGGCTTTTTATTTTATCTCGTATTTATCTTGTGAGAGAGAAAGAAAGGTGCAAAAAGGACTGTTGCTCGGAGCAACGTGACAGCTAAAAGCCATCTGGCTATGTATCTATGTATGTAAGTATTTATGTATGTATGTATGTATGTATGTATGTATGTATGTATGTATGTATGTATGTATGTATGTATGTATGTATGTATGTATGTATGTATGTTATCTATCTATCTATCTATCTATCTATCTATCTATCTATCTATCTATCTATCTATCTATCTATCTATCTATCTATCTATCTATCTATCTATCTATCTATCTATCTATCTATCTATCTAGCTATATAAATATTTGTTTTCTGCTTCCCTGCCTCTCTCTCTCTCCTGCTGTGTGTGGGCGTTTAAAGTGTCAGTCAGCAGAGCTGAACATTGTTCTGAGATGAAGAGCAGAAATCTGCATTATGGCACCACTCATTACATGACTGACATAAAACAAGATGAGGCATTTGCAAGTACTGGAACAAAGATGATAATGAGAGCGATCATTTGTGGTATTTGTATATAAATAGATTTTGATTTTGTTGCTGTCAAATATAAAATAATGGTTTTATCAACGGGCAACTCCAACTAATTTACACGTCAAAGTCAATTTAACAGCTGAGAGTACTACACAGACTATGAAAACAGTTGGATAATGCCCTGTGTGGTTCTGAAAGAGCTTTGTTGAGGCCAGACAAATCTGAGCTTTGAAAGACGTGGGCATACGCTGTGTTGTGGTAGCTATATTGGAAGTTATTAAGAATTTAAGGTGTGGATCTTTTGGCCTCTGCTGAATTGTTTTTAAGGGGATAGCCACCTTGGCTGAACAGCCCAATAATACATAAATTGCTGATGCAATGCAAAACACTATAACTGTGTGTCCAAAACACCTCTTGTTTGCTGTAGTTCACTATACTGCCATTCCACCAACTTCAGTTTTTGTGAGAAAAATTCTCCCAGTGCATTTTAAGCACTGTATAGGGCCCTCTGCGGCCCATGGATAATAAAACAAAATACCTTGAGCACTGATTTTAGAGACTGGTAGAAAGCTTCCTTTAAAATGCCTATTTTATTATATTAGCAAATTACAACATATATAAACCCAAGTTGTCTCACTGTCAGGTACAGAGCAATAATAATGAAATATAAAACATCTATAACTGTCAAGACACAGGCATAGTACACATAAGTGTCCAATATTTTAACTAACTCACTCACTGTTGATAATAATGACACACCGAAATCTGAATTAAGGCGTACCGCTTTAACGGTTAAGACATGAGCTCACTACTTCGCTGGTGAGCTCATGCTGCAGTGTCTTTGTTCACTCATGGCCAAGATTGCTTTTTGGGAAAAAAAACAAAAAAACTCTACCTGGTCCTCACCATGGTGACTTAAAATTTAAACCATTCACACTCAGGGATTTCCCACTATCGCTTTAGTCACACTGCAGTGGAGGGCGTGAATTTGTCAGTGATGTCAGTCTCTATGCCCCGATGATATCATTGTTTTCTGTGGAGGCAAGCCATCTTAAATCATTTATTGTAGATATCTTCGCCCTGCAGACTTTGATTATGTGACAGTGACTTGATATTACTGCCTCAGTCTCAGAGTGTAAGCTGTGTCAATACAGCCCGCAGGGGTATTTCCAGAAAATCACATTTGGAGAAGGACAGAGAATATTTCCATTGGAGGGGCTTTCATAATGTGTCACGAGTACGTAGAAGCATTGACACGGTGGTGAGTGTCATGTCTCTTCTCCAGCTGCTTGTTGTTTTTGTCACAAGGGTTATGTGACAAAACGTGCGTGCACTTTTGCAACCTTGCAATTTGCAACGCAAGACACTCACAGAAAAGAAATTGCCAGACAAAATCGACAAATTGACAATAGTGTCAGTGTATAGAAATAGTGTGAGAAATGAAAAACAGCTATATAACACAGGGACAGGAATTAAGCCTTAGAGATGAGCGAGAATGGGATGCTGCCAAATTTGTCAGTGGCAGCAGACGTGGCGTGTTGGACTGAACTGTCATTCAGCGGTATTCTGGGCCGCTCAGGAGCGGTGGATCTACGGCAAACCGAGAAGTGTGGGAGGGAAGACTGACAAGAGACGGAGCAGAGGGATCTATTCAGAGAGCCTCTTTGTATTATGACTGAGTGACAGGACAGTGAGGTGTGTAAGAGGGCTGCGGATCCAAGGGATTTAGAAGGACTTTAGTGTTGAGCGTGTTGGGTGCACATGTCAAACAGATGACATGGATGATTTTTTTTGTATATATGTATATATTTGTATATATGTGTGTGTGTGGGCTGTGACAGGAATGAAAAGAACATGTCTGCCTGTCCCTCAAAATACACTCAAACAAATTCCCAGCTTATTCAACTACATCCAGTTTTGTAAGTTCCAATTGACCTTCTAGCATTCGTCAATAATGATCAGCATCAATAGACTTTGACTCACATCCTTGTCACCAAGCAAAAGAGACAGAAGGAAAAAAATGGAAGAGGGGGAATAAGAAAAACATGCTAAGAAGATGCCTGAGGAAACTGGGCTGGAAGAAGACTGAAATAGCCTTTGGTGCAGTATGACTAAGACTTTAATTGCAGAGGGACAGAGATGTGGCCCTCTATTGTGTGTGTGTGTGTGTGTGTGTGTGTGTGTGTGTGTGTGTGTGTGTGTGTGTGTGTGTGTGTGTGTGTGTGTGTGTGTGTGTGTGTGTGTGTGTGTGTGTGCGTGTGTGTGTGCGTGCGTGTGTAGCTGTTTCTTTATTTATCTTCACTACAAAGATATCGCTTATCATGCAGTTTGGAGAAAATTTGTTTCTTGACTGTGTCTTCTCTGATTTACCTGTCAGCTGGTTTCGTGCGTGTGGGTTTGCACTATGTGAGACAACTAAACAAAGATTTTTTTTGTTTGTATCCTCTGAGGGTAAATGATACAAACAGACACAAACAATCACTTTACAATGTACCAACATTCCTGCGTCCTCTGTCTCTTTTCACACCTCCTCCACAAATAAAAGGTTCTGATGTGATTCGCACCACAATAGCTTTATTCTTCTCCCTGCTTCCATATCACAATCTGTCCTTTTTGTTGTTTCGGTTCCTATAAAGACTTTCTGCGACCAGATGACTTGACTGAAGCTGCAGGGTAAATGGCAAGTCTGTTGTTGCTTGTGTGTTAGTAAGTGGAAAGACAGAGAGGTGCGAACCTCGGGACTTGTGTCTTGTCGGAACTCCCATAGGTAAGCAATTATCCCTAATTACAGCCAACATATTGCTAATGAGTCTCAGTTGTTACAGCTATTTACCTAAAATGCAATAATTAATCTTTAGCTGCAGGGAAAAATTACCGAGGGAGATGTTTCAGAATCCATCAGTTAATCAGTTTTAACACTGAATTCATGAAAGAAAAATTCACTTTGCAGTTCTGGTGAAGTTCTATATCACCCTCTTTCCCTCCAGCGGTGTGAAGAAACTGAAGAGGAAAGACACATATTCACAAGTTATTCCCCATTGTCAATTGAAACTTTCAACTGCAGACTCCACTCCATAGTTCCCAGGGAGGAAGTGATGCCATCACCTCTTCCTGTTGGAGTTGGATTTGTTGGTCCACATGGTGTGTATGTGGAGTATGTGAACATGCTAATGTGCTTAGATGGTTATAACTCAGTTTGAATTTATTGACCTCTTCCTCCTCAGAGTTTGATTGATTGAAGACAGGGGTAGCTTTCCTTCTCTATTTGTTTTAAATTGTTCTCTTACTTAACCCATGAATGTATTTATATGTCGCTCATGCTGCAGATACCCTTAGTCTTTTAATAAATAATTAATTATCCATCCATCCATTTTCCGTAACCTGCTTATCCAGTTAAGGGTCGCAGGGGTGCTGGAGCCGATCTCAGCTGTCAATGGGCGAAGGCAGGGTACACCCTGGACAGGTCGCCAGTCTGCCGCAGGGCAGACATATAGAGACAAACAACCATTCACACTCACATCCACACCTACGGGCAATTTAGAGTCTTCAATGCACCTAAGCTGCATGTCTTTGGACTGTGGGAGGAAGCCGGAGAACCCGGAGAGAACCCACGCTGACACAGGGAGAACATGCAAACTCCACACAGAAGGTTGTCCAGCCCGGGAATTGAACCCTGGTCCCTCTTGCTGTGAGGCGACAGTGCTAACCACTACACCACCGTGCAGCCCCATAGTTAATTATTATTACTTATATAACTTTACGTTAGACTTAAGCTCTTTATTCAACAAAGTAAGTATGGAAATAGAATGACATCTCTACTATTATAATAGAAGAATATTATTATGTCATTGCTCATGAATATGACTTCTCCTGCATTTCATTTTATGGAATTTGTGCCCATTGAATTGCTCACCATTATGTCCTTACAACAGTTTTTGTGTGCAATGATCTTTATGCATGCCTTTTGAGTTATTGAGGTATTGTCTTAAGATTCCATAGATTCCCATTATGCGTTTACTGTTCACTGTACTTCAAATAATAAGCTCCACAGGGGCTTATAGCAATATCATCTTCAGATTGTCATTCACAAGATACAACGCGGTCAATACTTCATTTATATTTCTATGAAGTAGCTTTTGAACAAATGCTTGGTGTGTTTTATTGATCTCAGGAACAGAGCTGATCAATGAGGGCAGTTTATTGACTCTGGAAGCAGTTGATTGCACTAAGACCACTGGATCCACAGCCTAGATTATTGTGTGTACCTACTGCATGACACCTTATTGTCTTTATGCAAATAGTCATTAATAGGGGAAAACATGGGCTGAAATATGTACTTGTGATTTCATCCAACAATGTGCTGTGACAGGAATGTTTGGGCCTGGGGGAAATGCTCACTCAAATCTGAAAAATGACACCTATAAAACATCATAAAGTGTAAATTAAAGCATCTGCACCCATTTTTCTCATGACTGTCTTGCTATTTTTCTATCTCTCTTCCTCTCTAAATATGCCCTCTACTGGTTATTGGTGTAAATATTTCAGTTAGATGGGTAATACTATATTTCTACACATCCTGCTAATCTATCAAGATATGTAATCCAAATAGAAAGCCACTGTAACAGGTCTGTTAGAGCAATGCACCATGGGGTCTTCCACATCTACTGTCAGGAAGTTAAAAACACAGCCATCACCTCCAGCTTTGATCTAATTCTGTTTTCCTCCATGCATGCCCAGTAGTGCATGTCTCAATGCCACATCTACTGCAACATGGCACACATGATGACATCATCATCCCGGGGCAAACAGCCAATGAGGACACACGGGGGGGCAGTCAATCTCGGGTCATTGCAATAATGCTGGCCAATCAGCACATGGCAAAAGGCTCGTAACCATGGCGATTAGCCTGGGTTCAAATACGTGTGTATGTGTGGCAGATGCCCCCTGTGTTGGTTCCTTATGCACTTGTGTACATAGATGGGCCCGCTGGAGTAATCCTACACTGTGGGTGGGCATATGCATGAAGGGGCACAGAGATGTCATCACTGGACGCTGAGGTGATCTCACATACGATAACGAGCTGTTGTCCTAGTTTTGCTAACATATGGCTCATGCATTCATAATGCGATCCGTACATGTATTAGACATGCTTCTTCTCCAGCTTCTCGTTTGTAACTCACTCTTTTTTTCTGAGCCCTTGTAACTTAGCTATGGTAATTACAGTCGTTGGCTCTCCTCTGCATTGTTCTCGGAGAGGATGGATGAGGAGACGTGTGGGTGGCAGTGAAGGGTGAGGGGAGGGAAGGCAAGGACAGCGAAGCAAACAGCACTGTTGAGTAGGAGAAGTACAATGGGTTGTGAGTCAGAGGAACAAGAGGAGAGAGGAACGAGAGAGAGAGATAGGTATGCTGAGAAAAGGTCAATGTGGAGGGCTTTTCAGAAAAATAAAAATAAAATGCCAGAAGACGAGAAAAGCTCAGGAATGTTGTGTTCATACTATCTCTCTGTTTCATGGCTTTAATGTTGATATCTGGCTAGACTCCAGCAGGTGACTCACCATGAACAGAGGAGAGAGAGTGGGGGCGCTACTCAACCGAGGCTCAACATGAAAACGTATCAAACAATATACAGCAATGCATTTCTCCTCCTATAATGCATTTATTTGTATCTTAATTTATTTGTCTCTCCTGCTTCCCTATTCACTGTTTTTTTTTGCCACACCATTATCTCGATGAGGAATCTTCTGACCCCTGCATTCCTGACTCCCAAGACTACACACAGTGTTGTTATTCCCATTGTTTGTGACTGAATTATATGCTACACTGCTTTGCACACCCAGCAGGAGAAACACACACCACAGTCAAACAAGCTGTTTATATGCAGAGCTCGGACTTCAACATCTTTCCAACATCTTCTGTGTGTTTTGCTTTCAGCTCTCATCTCACATGTTATCCAACACAGATTCAGTTCTGTCTATCAGATGAGCAAATTCTGGCTGTCCAATATCAGGGCTGACTACAATACCATCCAGATCAAATGGTGTCACACATTAGCCTTTAGCAAGAGCTTTACTCATGTATTTGCATTAATGGTTTGATGGTAGTCCTTGTTATGTATTCTGTAGGAGGCATACGCCTTGAGGAAAGTATAACCATGCAGATAGTTTTTTAGATATCCAAAATGGCCCCTATAAACACGTTTGACGGTGTGTTTTGTTTGTTACTGGTATGGCCTTTAATTGTGATTTTTCTCAATCCTGTGAGGATGTAATTCCATCCATCCTCTTTGTGCTGCGGCAGAAAAATACATAAATACCAGAAACAAATATCTCCAAAACCTCCCAGAAAACCAGTGATTATATTGTCTTAGTTTGTTTGTTTTGGAATTTGGTTGAAATTAATTTTAAACAGTCTTTAACAAGTGAAAAACTGAGACAAATGCAAAACCCACACTTTACAGTTCCTATAAATTATTAAATGTAATGTGTACAAGGACAATCTTGAAGCAAGTTCACTTTCTTTGTAAACAAGTAGCCTATCCTAACCTAAAGTAGGTTCAATAGATCATGTATCTAAGATACCATTTCAAAACTTAACTCTCTTGATGTCTTTCCATTTGGGTCTGACCCCATTTACATATTGCACACAAAAGCAGAGGACACTTTAAGTTAAACCCTGCAGGTAAGGCCACTTATATTCAAAGGAAAGGTGGCACTTTCTGTAATATACACTACATTATCATCATATCTTTTCTCTTTATTCTCTGTAGGATGAACTCAATGAACTCAAGTGAGTGTTATCATTGGAGCAGAGCTGCCTTAGAGAGGAAACCTGCAGGGAACACTGGACTATTGATAGAGGGTCAGCGGGGTATCTAGTTTATACATGGAGTATAGAGCGGAGATGACTCATTTAAAGATAAACTAGACAACTTAGATACGTATACTAGATGCCTTTGTATGAGTAAAAGTCAGAGGGAACACAATGGTAGATTTTTCTACGTCATTAACATTACTCCACCAGAAAAACTGGTTCATCTGCCCTGACCACAGAGGTTTAACTTCCTCTTTCCTAGCAGCTCATCATGTGAAAATGATGTGATTAAAGCCCTTATGTCAATACATCTCACCACCGTACTTCACAAACCACACTTCCTCAGTTACTTACCTTATCAACAAGTCACTTACAGTTTTCAGTCCAATCATAACATTATTTTATTATTTCTTGGGCTGAAAACTAAGTCATTCACTTAATTTTCACAGCAATCAGAATCAGAATCCCCCAATGAGATGAATGGCTTTTTAAGGATCCTTTCTGTTCTATTGATCACATTAGTTGTTTTTTTCTACCAGGTTGTCCTGTCCCTTTCACTGCTTTCACCATAACTCTATTCAGTTTAACTTTGCTGCTCCAAATTGTCTTGACGCAGACTTTGTTCAGACAAGCAAAAGCCCACACAGACAGACAAAGCTAATGCTCTTGCCTTATCAGTCTTTGATGTGTAGAAGAATAAAGACAGCTATCTGGAGAAGCTGAAGGTGTTATCTCAGTCTGTAAGAACTAAGCAGGCCTGCTCTGTAGCTTCTTTAAACGGTCCATTGGAGAAGATACCAATGCTTGCTCCTTAGATTTTCTACCATTTTCCCCTCTGTCTTCTTTTTTCCCCCCTATTGTTCCACTTCAATGATCCACAAAGAGCAAGTTTGTTTTTTTGCCCCCTGACAAAGCGGTGTGGTCAGAACGGTGTGGAAATTCACTGTTTCGCACGAGAAGTCTTCATCAGGGCGGATGTTCAATAGCTCAGGGGACTTGCTTTTGGGCCTTCCATTTGGAGGTGAGTGTCATGTCCGATGGCAGAGGAACCAAAACAACATGAGGAAACATATAGCTCTTTGAAACAATACAACAGGAGAGTCTGCTGCACTTCCTCTATAGAACATAATAAGGATTGTCACACCACACGGGGTTTGTATGACGAACATGAAACTATATGTGTGGTAATTAATTATGATAATTATGATAAATATTATAATTTGAGTTTTTCCTGATAAAAGCACCAAAAGTGTTTCTGGGGATGACATATATATTGCTGTGGATGTTTGAGGGAGTAATTGCTGCATACTGAAGTGATAATCATCAAGAAGGAAGAGGGCCATGCTATAATAATAGGGTTTATTAATTGTTTTATTTTCTTATGTACAGAATGAAGCACTAATGATACACATCAAACAGTATGTTTTTGACCTGTGTTGTACTCCTAATTAACATTTCCCTCCTCTCTACATCTTGGAAAATAAAAAAAATGATGTCATCTGACTGCAAGAACGAGCTGTGTAAAGATGTGTGTGATCTCTTCCTTGCTCTCTGTAATTGTGTCTGTATGCTTCTAATGTGGGTGACAGTTGTCTAATCCTGTGCTTTTGATTGCCTTTACACATATAATCTCTTCAACTCATTGACTGGATATTGTGTGACAAAAAAATGTTTATGGAAATTCAGAATAAATGTCATGGTCTGTCACCACAATGCAATCAGAGAGCAAAACTTGTGACAATCTATGACTCATTTGCACTTAAATGAAACTTGTAAACTGCTTTGTAGAATGATATTTGACCCCTTATAGTCTCCGCTGTGCTGTCACATGAGTAGTGGTAAACATGACAGTGGCGCCTCCTAGCGGTAAAATAGATGAAATACTGGTGCACAAGAGCCACGCGGTGGGGCACCATCCATACAACATAGCCCCCAATATGTCAGCCTGATCCTTTATTTACTGTTCAGTTTTTTTTTAAAGTTAGCATCTACTTTTAAGTTGCTTTAGTTATTTGGTTTCTTTATGTTTTAGAAAATGAAAGAGTGTTACTATATGTGTGGATTTAATGAGCAAATACTTTTGTCACACAAGATTTCGCAATCTCAATTTTTCAGTGAAGCATGAATTAACCACAGCCTCAAGTTCACAACAGGTTTTTTTTTTTTTTTATTGGAGCGGAAATGAAAACTATAAATCCTTCCAGATAATCATCATTTACTTTTTTGATCTGACAATCAAAAAGACAAAGGGGATATTGTATGAATACTAGTCTATGAGAGGAACTTAAAGTAACATGCAGGCTGGTATCATTATTAAGACATGACTAGACAAACCATAAATATATATTGTTTTTGGGGGGAGAATAATAATATATATATATACATAATAAAGTGCTGCAGGGTGTTTTGTCATTAGTGTCAAAAAATTGGGAATGCTATTTTTTTCCTGCCTCTGCCCTCACTCCTGTTGACTGGCACTCACAAGTTAGCTACTTTGGGAAATATTTGTGAAATTGTCAAATATATATATTTTTTAATATGCTGCAATTGCGCCACAGAACACACGATGGCGCACAACAGCAACTGGTCAGTTTACTGCAGGTGTGTTAAAACCTATGATTAAAAAAAGTTGTTTTCCGAAAATACCTGGACAATGTAGCTACAGATATATATATATATATATATATATATATATATATATATATATATATATATATATATATATATATATATATTATATATATGTATGTTTGTATATATATACTCAACGGTATATGAAAATATTAACAAGATCGTTTAAACGCTTAAATAAATAAGTAATAAATAAATTATCAAACGTAAATAAAATAAAGTGAAAATAAAAAAAATCATAGAAAATATATAAAATGATCAATATTCACTATGGGATACAGGAACAATAATTAAATAAAGTATAACATTGTACGTTCACTTTTTTTTTATATCAGGGTTAATATAACTATGGAAATTGAATTAAACTAGAATAATACAACAACTTGGGAAGGACTTAGATCATCATGTCATGTCATTGTGAAGCTTTATCAAAATAAGTGGACGCCTCACATCCAATCAAACTATAACCACGCCTCCAAGTACTCCCGGAGGTGAGTTTCTGTGAATTTGGGAGTTCTGCTCTTGTCTTACTTCTGTTCAGCTCCCCTCCCTCCCTCCTCCTCCTCCTCCCTCTTGTCCTCCCTCCTCCTCCTCCTCCTCCTCATAGAAACTGTGCAGCTCAGTGAGAGCAGCGCTTCAGACGCGCTCACTGCTGCGCTCAAGACTTTCCAGACTAACACACACACACACACACACACACACACACGCACACGCACACACATATACTTCTCAGTGACTTTGCGGCTCCAACTTTGGGTTTCACAAACTTCATTCGGTTTCGATATCATGCTGGATTAAGCCCACTGAACGTTGTTGTTGTTCGGCCGGAGAAAGTTTGTTTTACGACAGTGCAGGTACAATGAGCGCATTCTGCAGCAGATCCGCTGATTAGAGGTGAGTTGAACACTGGTTGAACCCAGCACTGCGGTCAATCAACGCAACGAACCCACTTTCTTCTCCAGCTGAATCTCTCTGTTATGCACTGGGGAAAAAAAAAAAAAAGAAAGTACCATGCATATTTATACAGTGATGTTTATACACACGAACAGAAGTTCGAAGTTCGGAGCGTTTAAGTAATTAAGGAGATACAAAAAACCAACAACAACAACAACAATACGCTCTAAGCTTACTGTTGCCGCATACAATTGTTTCTCTTTTGGGATATCACAGTGATTGCTCACATCTAACAATATCCTGTCGGCTTTGTTCTTGTAATAAGGGCATTCCACCACAGTGAACATATACAAAGGGATTATCAGCTGTCTTCACTGGCCTGGCTTCTGTTTTGCGCTGTTCAAAAAAACCTTTTCACTCATGTGTTGAAGTTTAGCTTCCAGTATCTGCACTGAATCCCTGTTAATGAGTAAACCTCGTGGAAATTGGACACTGAACTTAAGCTCCTCTTCTTTTTGTTTACTCTCAGGGGTGAGATCCGCTTTCCACAGGACTGCAGTGTTTGCACTGTGACCTGTAGGTTTGGACACAGATAGTGAAGGGGGTCACAGACAATCCAGCACCATGGATATCGGCAACGATGTGGATCTGTCCAATAAAAACATCACCCCGTTGTGGAGACGCCGCTCAGACAATAGTAAAAAACCCCAGGACTCAAGCCATCCTAAATCACGACCCCTCAGTTACCACATGAGCGGGGTTGTGGCGACGGACTTCCCTGTGGAGGACAACAAGAGTTCCTTATCCTTGAGCCAACCTGCTGAGAGGCCGGTGGTCGCTTCCCAGAGTTGGGGCAAGAACACTGTGGTGTTGAAGCACGTTCTGCACAAACCCTCCAGGAAAACCCGAGTTGTCCGAAGCATTAGCATCGGGCACTTCTCCAACGGACTCTTCTCACTCTCTAAGTTTAGGTCTGAGGGTAGCAAATCCGCCTCACTGGACAATAGAGTGTGTAATGGAGACAGGCAGAAAAACGGTAATGGAGTGACAGTATGGCAGGAAAAGCATCTCAAGGACCCCCAGAAACGGATGTCCAACCCGTTCAGCATGAGCTCACGGAAAGACCAGAAAGCCTTCGGGATGAGTTCATCCTCATCTGAAGCGGTTCTTAACTCCTCTCCTGTCCTGTCTCCACGCTCCCCTAACAACAACAACTACAACTCCCAAGAACTCTCCTCCCTTTCGTCCGCATCCAGCCCTTCTCCTCCAGCGCGGCTTACCCCCACCCCCTCCCACAGCTCCACCTCCAGCATCCCCTCCCTCTCTTCCCTTACCTCCTCGGACCCCCCGACCCCGCGCTCCCCGTCGCCAGCAGACAGAGGACAGGCGCCCCTTAGACCGTCCTCATTCTCCTCTGCCTCCTCACAGGACACCAGGCATGTGTCTTCCTCTTCTTCCATCTCCTCCACCTCACCTTCTCCCTCGCTATCCCCATCTATCTCTCCCTCCCCCTCCATCGTCCTCAGCACCCACAGCCCCGCTGCCCTGAAGATGGGCACCCAGCAGCTCATTCCCAAGGGTTTAGCGTCCGATATTCGGCAGAGCAAGGCGCCTCCCTCTGAGCCCCAAGGCCAAGGTTTAACAGGTCTGCTGGGGGTGGATCATTCCAAGCGGGCGTTGAAAGCCCTCAGCATGGTAGAAACAGGAACCTACTTTTCCACAGGAGGGGGTCGTGCTGATGGGACGGATGGGGAAACGGAGAGTTCGGGGACGCTAAAAAGAACCCTGAGGAGTACTTCCTATAGGAGGGCAGTTGTGAGCGGAGTAGACTTAGAGGTCCCATCGGTAGATCCCAAGGCCCATCGGTTGTCCGAACCTGTCATCAGATGGCCTGATGAGGATAAGACAGACTCACCAGTCAGCCCAGCAAGTCCTGGCGCTGCAAGCCTCACTAGCCCCGGAACTGCAAAGCCCACCAGCCCTGGGACACCCAAACTAGCAAGCCCTCGGACACCCAAACTAGCAAGCCCTCGGACACCCAAACTAGCAAGCCCTGGGACACCCAAACTAGCCATCCACAGGATTTCAAAGCCTACTAGCCCTGGGACTGAAAAGCCTACCAGCACGGGGAAAAACAAGGTGGGTGCACTAGCAACAAACACTGTTGCTCTTAAAGAAAAAAGGGTTTGAAATGTCCCACAATATAACAAAAAAAAAACCACCATATGGGAGCAGGAGCTATTAGGAGGTTACCAAATAAAGCTATTATTTTAAAAATACTTTTAACCATAATGCGGTTCGAGGCAGATTGAGTAGAATTTTCCTAAAAACAATGTAGAGCTTTATAATAATATAATCCTTCTCAATCATCACTTATTACCTCTAGAAGTGTTAGGCTGTATCCATGTCTGAATGACCCCGTCCTCTGGCTGTACCTTTGGGACCTTTGTGGTCATCAACCTCTATAAAAACATAGCGTCCAGGTGCTGAAAAAATGCAAATATAGATAGGCAAAACCCAAGCGGACAAAGCTGACAAACCAAAGGTGAATCTGTGAGGTTGGCTTTCACCCGACAAATCCTACTCATTGTGCCTTTAAGGACTAGTTTGCTATTTCGTACATGTTTGGGTTGACTTTCTGTTGCTTATATAGAGTATGTTTTGGCATACCAGACCAGCTCTATACAACAAGTTTTAGAGAAGTTAATGCAGCAAAAAAAAATCAATGTTAGCTTTCATGTGCAAAGCAAATGCTTGTTGCTGAACTATCAATGCACACGTACAGCCCTGTAGATAGTTAGTTTTTTTTCTCCTTCATGTTAAAACCGATTAAGATTTCTTGACTCAATGAATCATAATCCATCTGATGGGTTTATATTTGCTCGTGCACAAAGTATTGTGGGGTAAAGTCCAAATTGTAAAATGACAACACAGACTGAGTATTGTGGGACAAACTTAGCAGCAGGTCAGACGAGGCTCTACAAGGAAACAATTAATGTGGTTGTTGGGAGACATGACGTAATATGACGCCATGCACACACATACACACTTATGCACACAAGGGCTATGTTATTAGGCAGGGGTCAATGAAGGAGGTCAGCAGAAAGAGCACAGGCAGGTCACGCACAGGTGATAAAGATTTAATTTAAGCATTTGTGTGTGGGCCTGCCTGGCCCCTCAGAGTTTGTCCAAGTCATGAAAACTGTGTTGCTTTGTTTGTTTTTTTCAGAGTCCAGACAAGAAGAAAGTTTTAACCACTCAGCTGACGTTCGACGGTGAGGGTGAGAAAACCAATCTGTCTTGTTTCCACCACACTTTCTCCTTCATTTTTCTACTTTAATATTTTTTTGCCTTTCTGTCTCTCTTAACCGAAACACATCTTCCTTCTTTTAAGCGTCAATATGATGGATCTTTTCTGTCAAAAAAAAAATGTCTGTTTCAGAAGAGGAGCTTTACCAGAACTACCAGGAGAAGGCCTTGCATAATGACTCAGATGAGGATGCTGATTCCAGAGAACCCAAACCTGATAACGGCATTGTGGTGCAGTACAGACCTATACGCACCTCCTGGTGCCAGCTCAGTGTGGTGAGACATCACACACACACACACACACACACACACACACACACACACACACACACACACACACACACACACACACACACACACACTTCCATTCTTCTCATAGCATTCTCACTTGTCCTCTACGTCCAGTACGTAGACGAACATACAGTATGCACACAGTGCTCTAGCTATGGAGTCTTGGAATGCTAGTGCTCCCAAGAATGCTGTCATATCCAGTTTGGCGCCAGTCCATACCCATCCTCCCACTGTTTCGGCCCTCCTCTACCCCTCACTCTGTTTATCAGGGAGTGCAGGAGCATTTCTTTGAGGACTTGTGGCTGGCATGGAGGCAGACAGTCGGCCAGACCCACAGGAAGTCTTGCAAGCACTGGTGGGCCTAATGCCAGTGTGTTGGCAAACTCTACATATTCGTCAGACTGCAAATATGCTTAAAATGTTGCCTCTACAGGGAAGTGCGGTTGCTCTGCATTACGTAATATAGTTTGGGATTGGAATGAAGAGATAGAGGAAGGGGATAAGCTAATTTAGTTTTCTACTAAGGCATTCCCATCTGTTTGTTTACTTCTTGAGAAAGGAAAGTGCGGGAGTGAAAACAGGCGAGGGCGTAGGAGGAGGCAATTAGGATTAGTTCTGAAATTGCTGAGCTGAGAATAATACGCACTCAGACTCAAATTAATGGGAGATTGGATTTAAAGTCGTTAGCATTCGGAAAATGTCGTGTGTCCATTTTGTTCTTGTGTATACCAGTAAGACACAGGGGTGAAGTAGGTCAACGTTACAATGCTGACCAGGACTCTCTTCTCCCTTCACAGCTGCTTTACAGCTGTGGGTCTGTTGCCGTGAATTTATCTGGCCAGACAGTACATGATTTAACGCTGCAGGATCTTTTTACATTCTGTTTGAAATGCTGCCATGACACTTACATTGTCCTGGTGTGTCAGTAATTAAGTTTAGTTCCAGTGAAGCTGAGAACCAGATCTACAAGTTTTCATTGTGGGAGACTTGCCTTTCCAACAAGTCTCATCTCACTCGTCTCCTCCCTTCTCTTCCTATCAACCTGGCACCTCTCGTCATTTAGGGTTTGATGAAATGTCACATGCCTGGATTTACACATTTCCAGGAATCACCCTGTGTAGCTTCAGGTGGGTGGAGCTTCACTGGAGCAAAGATACAGGAATTGAAGCTTTAAAAAAAGGGCTTGTAATTAGTTATAAAATAATGAGACCTAGTAGAATGTATTTCAGTCACGCCCAGTGAAACTGCAAAACAGGGCAAGGTTCAGTTGGCATGACAGGGTGCTTGGTGGCTCCCTCATTGAAACCAAACAGCCTTTTATTGGAAGCTGATTTTGCTGATATGGTGTTGAAGGTTTGGCAGAAGGGAAGTGTGTGTGTGACAGGAGTACAAAAAAAGAACCACAAGAGATGTTTACTCTGTTGTGGGTTGTTCAAAACAGTATGAAAAGCTAGTGGAAAGATGGGCTCTTTGGATTTCTGCCTATATGTGCCCCAGGTCATATTGGTTATATGTGGTGGAACAGCATACAGATGCTTGTTTTTAACTCAACCTTACCTTTTAGCCACTGGCTGATTAATTCAATAGCACTCCACACCCAGTTCATTCCAAAAGATTGCTTTGCTTCAATCTTATTCAAATATTTCTGGACCAAATCTCACCAACCACATAACCACACAAACACACACTTTCCTTTTTACTGTATGTGTTCGGCCAAATTACGTTTTTCCCCAAGAGTTTTTCTTGTTTTCAATAAATTCCCTATTTAGATCTTTCTGTTCACATTTTCTACAACAACTTCATTGCCTCTCTATTCAGTGTGGTATGCAAAGTGCTCCTGTCTTTGTGTGTGAGGACAACAGTGGCACACAAATGCGCGCACACACATGTGCACACACCCGTGCTACAAATGCAAAGGGGCCCTGACCTGAAAATACCCCAGAGAAGTCAAACAACTGTGACTTTGTATTTGAAATCTTTCATGTTTTTCTTCTGTTTAGGTGAAGAAAAGTGGTCTTTCTGAGCTGATGAGTCAGGAGGAACGCAAAAGACAAGAGGTAGGATTCATGTTTTACACTTTGACGTCTGGGTTCAGAGTGAGAAAAATAAAATTTTGGGCTACTTGCATGCTTAGTTAAGAGTAACTAAGCACCAGGGGGGAGTATGGCTGTCCATTTGGTCTCTGTAAACTCCAAACCAATTAAAAAGCCAATAAAAGAGGACAGCAGGACACATGCATCATCATATCCTTAAAGCAGATGCTTTGTAAATGGGAGGACAGATGTTCCAATAGATATTTACCTGAATCCCTGTCACTTTAAGAATGACAACTCAAATGAGTAGAAACCGTAAATTCAGAGCAAGCAAAGTCACTAATGGATGTATTAAACTGACTGTTATGAAATTAAATTGTTTCCTTCCTGTTGCTCTCCTGCGGCTCAATAGTCCATTTTTGAGGTGATCTCGTCGGAGCACTCTTACCTCCACAGTCTGGAGATCCTGATCCGTATGTTCAAGAACTCTGCAGAGCTCAGCGAGGCCATGACCAAGACTGAACACCACCACCTCTTCTCCAACATCACCGACGTCTGTGAGGCTAGCAAGAAGTAAGTGTGCGGTTGTGTTGTAATGTCCAGCTTTTGTAGACAGAATTATCATCAGTTGTATTATTGCTGTGTGTTGTCATGTTTGCATGTTTCTGGAACTTTTTTGGTGTCAAGGGGTGGTGGACTTACGATAGGTGTTGGTTAATATATGCTGGTTGGCATTTTTAAGCTGCTCTTACATGTTCCCAAACATCTATCAGTGTTTGTGGTTTCGGGTTTTGTTAATGACTTGGATGATTTCCTTATTTGACAGCAGTCGGTAGACCGCACTCATTTCATGAGGGGTGTGTCTGTAACCACTGTTTACTGTACGTCTATTTATTCAGCCTGACGTTCTAGCTTCAATCAGAGTTGTTTCCAGTTGTGTCTTAGGAATTTTAGGTAGGCAGTGCTGAGCTGTTTTTTTTGTGGATGTGTGGTCACATGTTGCGGAGTAAATAGAGTGAAAGACCAATTTAAGTTCATTGTAGTTGCGTCATCCAAATGGACATTCCTTTCTGTTTGAGAGAGCTCACAAGTACCAGTTTTTGACAGTATTTATAGGTGAGTGCATGAAAAATGCAATGGCCAAAATGTTCTGCTATGAGCCCTCTGTGTTTACCCGTCCATCATGATTTGACACTCGTGGCCAGGTTACCATGAACTTCCAAAGATCCCGTAAACTGAAACACTCATTCATGAAAGGCCATGAAAGTTGAGACTGATGAAAACAGTGCTGCCTCAGCAATTACTGTGCTGACCGAGATTCCATTATTTTTTACAAATGATTGACAGAAGAGTTTCTGAGCCCACATGTTCTTTGTTAGACTCATATGTGAATGTGCATTTAACTGTGGTACCATTTCTCATTATGTTTTTTATGAGATTACTATTCAGTATGATATTGGCCTGAAGTGCAACTATAATTGAACTGCTTGATTTGTGATTTTTAGGTCAGTCAGCCTATTATGCTGGTCTGAAGTCACTGTTCACTGTGTCAGCAGTCTCGTATCACAAAACAAGCCTGCTATAAGGACTAAAGACTCCACAATTAGTCCAAGGTTTATAGTCTTTTCACATTCCCTAAGCCACACATTTACTGCACCTACTCTGCCAACATGTAGTTATCACATTTTCGGGGTTATTCTTAAAAACCCAGTGTCAATAATGTGGGTTAATAAATCGGAGCGAGGAATGAGGTTTGGTCTTATGTGACCAAGGTTGTAAGTTTACCCAGAGCATTCCCTGCCTCCCCTCTGCAACTGTCATGACATTTGCTCAAGGATTCCAAGTCATGATAGCAGCCCCCTCCTCAGAAAGAAAGATTTCCTCATTGCATACAATAAACCATGAAGGCAAAACAGCTTCAACAAATAATACTCCTCACTTTCTGCAGCTTATTAAGCACATGTGGATTGACTCAGACATTATTTCCTACAGTTATTTACGACTCATTCACACCTTGCATGAATGGGGGTATCTGTAAATACCTCAACAATTCCTCCCTGTGTTCAGACGTGCTGCAGCCCATCTCACTCCCCTTTCTCATTCCTATACACAGGCCACCCACATTTATGCGATACTTTACCCTCCCCACCTAAATAAGGAGATCTGCATGGCCCCAGGGAGTAGAGAGGACGGCATGGAGACGGAGGGACAGCAGCTCGTAAGATATAAGTTGTCCAGTACCAGTGGTTCAGCAACATGTTTTACTTTGAACAGATAGTTGGGCTTTGAGTTTATCCTCTCAAAGGAAATAGCAGAAATATCACTCCACCTGCAGGCTCCTGTGTGGGATTGAGAGTGGGAGGGCTGTTGAGAAATGTACATGCAGGTGTGTACTGATTGTATTTCCCTTGAAACCCCGGAATGTGACATACCTCAGATTATTACCATAACATACTTTGTAATTGCATCAGCGTGCTGTAACACCGAGGCAAGCTGACAGGGAGGCTGATAAATTTGTATCCTTCAGTATGTGCTGATAAAACTCTTTCATTTTCATTTATAATTCTTGGTCAGCACCCTAATTTAGGCTCTTTTTTTTTAGTTCTCTCCTTTGTCCTCTTCCCTCATGACAACATGCTGGTTTTGGGGTCAGTGAGTTTTGCCCCAGGAGGGAGCTCAGCCTGAACTTGAACAGCCTTGACCTGCTTAAGCCCTGAATTCACCTTTAGGGCTCTGGCCAGGGGACAGGCCAACATGTGTGTGTTCTCTGTTATCCTGTGCGGTCATGCCCTAGTTAGAAAGGTCATAGTTCAAAGAGTACGGGGTCAGGCATGGACACAAGGCTACATGGTTTGTTTCCCATAGATAGTCATAGCACAGTGTGTGGAGTAGGTAGGGGTGGGAGGGGGCACTAGAGGTGCTTTTGCAGATGAGCTCAAACTCTTTCCAACCGATCAAGGTCAGCGTCCTGTGTGTGCGACACCTTCCTGTTTGTCACCTTGGACCGTGCATGCAAAAACACTTATTCTTTGAAGTTGCTCATGTGGAGTGCCGTTAAACGGGCCATCTGGTGGAGCTCAGGAAGAGGAAAAACCTCTGTGTTATGGTTAATGGTAGGCTATGTCTATTTTAAGAGGCGGGGAGTTCCTCTTTTGTGATCTTCCAGCGGGTTTAGAAGAAAGGTGTCTGCTTCCTGGCTTCCTGACTTTATATCTGTCATCGTGTCCTATATTTTCCCCCGTGTGGGATGACTCTTGATTTGATGCTTGTGACTCAAGCTGTTGCCATGTACGCTATGAATCCCTGAAATACTAACCTTTATTTATCCTGTACTCAGGTTCTTTAAGGAATTGGAGGAGAGACACCAACAGAACATTGTGATCGATGACATCAGCGACATCGTTGACAAGCATGCTCAGTCCAACTTTGATCCCTTCATCACATATTGCTCCAACGAGGTCTACCAGCAGAGAACCCTGCAGAGGCTGGTGTGAGTGACTGAGCAGACTCACACAAATGTTGTTCTTATCATATCTGTCATGGATTTGATCCAACATGACTGTTCGGACACTGTGAACTAGGGGGTTTGCTCTTCCTCCCCGCTCATTTTGTCCTCTTTCTCTCTCTGTATCAGTTACTCCTCTTTCTGAACACCCAAACTCCCTCCGTCCTCTCTTGCAGGTCCAAGAACCCAGTTTTTAAGGAGGTGCTGACCAGGATAGAGAGCCACCCAGAGTGCAGGAACCTCCCCATGATCTCCTTCCTTATCCTGCCCATGCAGAGGATCACTCGCCTCCCCCTACTCATGGATGTGAGTGCATTGAAGACATAAACTACCATGAGCTTTGGAATTACAAGACTTTGACTCTTGCGTAAAAGTTTATTTATTCATACTTCCCTGACTAATACTACATGGGGGGTGTTCTAACCTCAAATATGTTTATGTGACCCTACATCATTCCTAGATAATCTTAACTGATTAACCCTTCTTCTCTTTCGTTTAATGTTTTTTTTTCTTCTTCAGTTGATGCTTCCTTTTGCTCCACATTATTGTGTCCCTACTGTGCCTCTCTCTCTTCCTTTCCCTTGCTCTGCTTTCATCCCCCTCTCTCCCTTCTTCCCTCAGTGTCTCCCTAGCGACTCTGGGGTTTATGCTTGTACACTCAGAGGCTTTTGGATCCTGAGAAAGTTTGGTTCCAATTCGTTGCTTCCCATAGCTTTCTTTATGTATCAGTAGTTTTTCAGGGTTTTGATGGTGGTGTGCATGGGTGCAAATTATTTTTCTGTGTGTTTTTGTGCATAAATATTACAAGGTTACAAGGGGTTTTATTTGTCTTTGCTGTACATATCCCATGCCAGTTTTTAATATTTGCATATCCTCCGTAAAAGATGACAAAAACTTGGCATTGGGAATTTTGCCTTCTTGAATTTCCTTTAAAAAAAAATACAGCTGTTTTTGACCTCTCTTCACCAGGATGGAGATGTCTGATGACCATGTCAGGTTGTTTGTGATGCTGATTCCCAGGAACTTAAAGCTGCTAACTTGCTCCACCTCAGCTCCATAGATTTAGACAGGGGGAAGAGCATCTTCGCCTCCTTTTTTCTAAAATCAACAATCAGCTCCTTGGTTTTACTGACGTTGAGCAGTAGGTTATTCTCTCTGCGAGGTTGATGATTTCCTCTCAATATGAAGTTTCGATGTTGTTTGTAACGCGGCCCCTGTGGGGCTCTGGTGTTCGACATTATAGTGGAGGAGGTTTGGCTGCCAAACCTGGGGTCAGTTTGTGAGGAAGTCTAATAACCAGTTGAAGAGTCAGGTACTCAAGCCAAGAGTGCTAAGTTTATCAATCAATTTTCTGGGGGAGATTGTGTTGAAGGGTGAATTGAAATCATCAAACTGATGTATGGTTAGTTATTTTCCACATGAGTGATGGCTGAATGGAGTCAAGTGTAATCGATTGATCAGGGATGTTATGATGAAGACAGGTTTCTGTAAAGATGTTTGCACAAAAGTCTTTGATCTCCCGTCGCTGGGTCAGCCTGAGTCTTATTTTATCCAGCGACTGGACATTGGTTAAGACCGGGCTGGGTAGTGATTTAACCTTAGGTCCAAGCTTTTTAGTCCTTTTCCCGGCTCTCCTGGGTCAATCACATAGCTTTCGATGGCGTTTTGTTAGGCTGGTCTAGCTGAGTGGTCGGTAGATTTTGTGGGGGATGACTGTTTAAGAGCAGCTGCACTTAATCCAATCCTCGTACTTTCTTTTCAGATGTTGATGGGTGTATTGTTGTCATAGATGTAGCAAAGTCTGTTGGAATCTGCTGCATCTGCATGCGCCACCTTTGCCAACTACTTTGTTCCATTATAATGAAGTATAACTGATTTGAGAACTGACTGTCTGTGTTGCAGACAATTTGTCAGAAGACACCTAAAGACTCGGCACAATACGAAGACTGTAAGAAGGCTTTACAAGCAATCAGCAAGGTGAGTGGGTTTAAAAGGTCAACCAAAGCACATCAATCAAGGAATGCTTTAACTAACATAGCATGCGGCATACAATTAGTGGATACAAGGTGAAAAGTAGAAGGAATCTGTACATTGTGATTAATAGACACTGTGTATGTGTGTGTTTGGTTGTTTGTGTGAGCAGGTGGTAAGAAAGTGTAATGAGGGAGCTCGCACAATGGAGAGGACAGAGATGATGTACACCATCAACTCTCAGCTGGAGTTCAAGATCAAGGTATGGACACAAATTGTTACACACTTGCATCTTGGGTAATATTTCTTTTGAAAACCACATAATTCTAGTTACCACGACATGAACAGTAATAGTTATTTTGTATCTTGCCAAAAGTTGGATGAGCAGATACATACCACTATCATATGTGTCACTTAAAAATGAAGCAACAGCCAGCATCCAGTTGGCTTAGCTAAGTATTAAGAGGTAACAAAATCCGTCTTGATCCGTTGAGCAGTAGGTTATTCTCTCTGCAAGGTTGATGATTTCCTCTCAATATGAAGTTTCAGTGTTGTTTGTAACGCAGCCAATGACTTCTGCCTTGGAATCAGTTCATCTGGGACATCACATTGAGGTTGAGGGCACCTGGCATCCAGCCTCAGAGCCTCTTCAGGGAAAACTATGAGGGATGCAACAGTAGGCTCAATAGCTGGCATATTTAAATCCAAATTTTGCCAAATCCAGCGTGATGAAAAGCCATGCAAATCCGTCAAACATTTGTCATAGGGAGGAGCAGTTAAGCAGGGCTCAGACTATAGGAGTTTTAAAATCCTAAACGTTTTTGGGTTTTTTTAAATCGGATTGCATCACACTCATAAGAAGAATCTTCACAGATAATCTTCTCTTTAATCTCAGACATGCACAGACTAAAATATTTCAAAATACTGGCGCATCACACACTTATGGATCTTAATAAGATTATCGGGCCTGAGGGATGAATGCACCACCTCATGTGATCTCTCTCACGTGATCTCATGGTGAAGAAGATGCAAACAAAACAAGGCTGACGTGGCACTTCAACTTGCTGTAGTTATGTTTTGCAGTGAGAAAAATAAAAAAGCAGAACACTATACGATTCGGGGACAATTGCTCGGGAAACACGCTCAACACTGGGTGTCTATTCTTCAGCAAGAAATGGAGCTGAGATTGTAGATGGCAGTTGTAATATCTGTAACAGTAGTATGCTAGTTGATGTTAGATTCAAGGGCTAGAACGTTTACTGTTGCTTGGAAAGACTGTCAGTTGCTTCAGCTTGTCTCTTCATTGGCTATTATCGAACAGCTCAGAGAATACTTAAGTTATCGTCACAAATTGAAACTCCTAAATATGAAACGTGGTTGAAATTGTCAGGGCTGCTCCAATGAGGCTGTGAATGGTCAAGAATGTTCAAAACTGGATCTGTAAACGACATTAACAGATAATTTGGGCCGAACATCGGAAACAACCAAGGTCATGTAATGGATTTCTCTACCAATTGTCGGGGAGCGGAATGCGTCCAAAGAGGAGATTAGCAGGCTCTGCTTCCGTCTGCCGTGTATCCAGCTGTAGGCGAGCCAGTGCCATGCTAATGACGGACCTCATGGAGCAGTCTTCAGCCCCTCCTGAGTCAAGGAATTGGAGCCAGGCCCAAAGGCATGGGGGGGCCCTCTTCATCGTACCCAGTAAAGAGATTGGCTGGGGCTGCCACTGTGACAATATCCTCCTCTGGAACCAACTCAATCATGGGTGGATTGGATGCATCAGTCTTCCTTACAAGCACCGGAACGGAGCATCAGGAGCAGCAACTTCATTTTGGCTAGCTCAGTGGTTAGCAGATCAACCCTATAAGTCAGCTTGTCAGACATGGCCTTCTTAGAGGGAGCACCCGCCGCCTCTGCGACCCGATGTTCGGAAAGGTTAGGCTGGAGTCAACTGCCCTAACAAAAGGAGGCCAACATCATCCATCAGGAGTTCCACCTCAGCCAGCCGAGCAGCCCTGACTGCACAAGGCATGATGCCGCAGTTCATGCACAGGGTTTTCGAGACGACTTCCCTCAGATACTCTGGACCAAGACAAGAGGGGCAGAGGTTGGTTCGGGCTGAAGAGGAGCCTCAACGGTCTAACAGCCAGGAGAGTTAAACATAGGGACAATGCTGGAGAAAACCTGCCATATTAGTTGCTGTGGGCTGCTAAAGTCGGTCTGAGCGAGAGCACTCTCCTGACCGTAAAAAAGAGGCCAGGAAACGGTCTACACAGTGAGGGGTGAGCAAGGACGCACTCTTCACTAGCACAGTAGCTGTCAATTTTAACATCCTAACAAGTTAGCTGGGACACTCTCTTCATTGACAGAGTACGTTGACCGCAACGTGCAAACAAATAAAAAACAGTAATGGTATAGTTACGTTATAGTAATCGATGTCAATCGATTTCACCGATTGATGTTCACAAGTGAAGATCGTCCGTATCACGCTGGTCATGACCAAAAATAGAAACTCCACTGGTACTGTTTTCTCCTGAGAGGGACAGCTTCTCGCAGCCTGTGGAGGGCTCCGACTAATCGTCACAAGGTTACAAGCGAAGAGCTCTGAGTTATCTGAATAGTAAATCATTTTGCTCAAGCTAATGCTACCACAGTAGTTAACCTGAGTAAGCGAGATGATGAAAAAAGGAATGATCTTGTGGATGATATAAGAACTTACAAGCAACTGGGGTCATCTGAGGTCACACTTGACTTTGTTGATATAAAGACTCGACAACGGTGTGCACGAGACGGAAGATATTTTGTGTAAAGGCACTGCCTGTGGCGGTCGGTAAGGATGAAATAGTACCTGGGATTATGCAGTCATGCACTGACATCCGTCACACCACTGTCACTCGCTTGGCGAGTATGTATACACATAATGCACACTAGGCTTGGCAGGCTGAAGTGTGGGAAAATAGCTGTTGGCACATTTGGGATTCACAGATGTCTCGCGAACATATTCTCAGTCTGCATTGCCAGCTGTTCACACATGCATACACAGATTCAGAAATTCCTGACAGCACTAACATTTCTGACATTTTGAAATACTTTATATGGTTATATGTATTGCTATTTCCATTTCCTCACATTCCCTTTCTCCTTTTCCCCCAGCCCTTCCCCCTGGTCTCATCCTCCAGATGGATGGTAAAGAGAGGAGAACTGACTGCATTTGTGGAGGACAACGGCATCTTCCTCAAGCGGATGGCACGGCAACATGTCTATTTCTTCCTCTTCAATGACGTCTTCATTGTCACCAAGAAGAAGAGGTGAGTCTGGTACTGTGTTTGATTATAGCTGTTATGTGTATGGCCTAAGTGTGCAGGCTTTTCTCATAACTAACCTGTTCTGACATGTTGCGGGTGGAAGTGTAACCATTATCCCTTGGTGTAACCATTATCCCTTGGTGTAACCATTATCCCTTGGTTTTCACTGTGTGAGAGTGTATGATCTGCATATGGCCAATAGTGCAAGGCGTGCAATATTGTCCTTGTGTTTTAACTTGTTCTGTGATATGAGCATGTTCACATAAAGAACAATTATTGAGGTCCATGCTGGAATGAAAGCAAAACAATTGAAACAAAAACAGCTGCGTCAGTCACAGTGGGAAGACATTATTAGCAGGGTTGAGAAAGATATTTAAGAGTAATGAACACCCTCAGATCCACTGTTTAATCAGACTGATCTTCCAAGCTCCCCCGCCCCGCTATGTGGGTGTGTTGTGTATTAAGCTGAACAGGTGCAGTTACCTGAACCTGCTGCCACTTGGCATAATGAATCTGAGCCTGTTTTTCTGAGTTGTCAAGGTCTAGACATGTCCTGGTGCCATGCATCATCTGGAGCTAGTAGACCTGCTTATTGTCAGCCTTGTTAGTGAGTCTCCTCAGTTCCCTCTAGTTCGAGGGGAACACCATGACACGAGCCACAAAGATGACTTCCTTGAAATGGTGTGGTTTCGATTTGTGTGCGTGCACTGTGCGTTTGCACTCACAATTGTGTCTATTTTTGCCCAAAAAAATAAATAATCCCTTTCCGTCCATCTCCCTCTGCGTCTGGAATCGATTGTCTCGCCCCTTGCAAAAACTACGGGTTCTAAGAATCATTAAAAAAAAAGGAAAGGAAACATTCCATGTGATATTTTTCCGGGAATCTGATCCAGGACGGCATACTCCAGCAGCGTGTGGTGTCAGGCCTGTATTTGGAAGAGGGATTAGGGAAAGGGAGTACTCCGGAATCACTGTGTGTATTTGTGCGTGTGTGTGTGCGTTTGAATGGGATGCTGTAATAATATTGGTTTGTGCTACAGGTGAGTGCTGGAGCCCTGCTGTGGCACGCTACTCTACTGCACTCCATCTGCAGTAATCAAAACAAAAACACATCAGGGGTACCACGAGGCTCGCCAGGCCCAGCACGGCCATAGACTTAATGGTGTAATAGCTCTTTCTTACAATCAGCTATCCAAACGTTGTTGCCAAATGCAATAATGTGTTTGAATCCTCCCGGCTGCTTCTTGTCTCATTTTTCTTAAGCATACATACCAAGGAGTACCATGAACACCAGAAGGAGGTGGGCAAAGGTCAAAGCCCTGGCACTTACACAGTAGAGAAAAAAACATACCTTTGACCTGAGAATGTCTTCATTTTTTATAGAACTATACATCTTAATATTCAGAAGAAAGAGAGAGTGTTAGGCTGAAGTATTTGGTTGGGAATCTAATGGTTAGTATGCTGTCAATGGTTGAGATTCAAAAGCATTTAACTGAAAATGAATCCAGTATTGTGTCCACTTATCAAATCAAATTTCTTATCAAACCTGTATTGGTATTGCTATAAGGTTTGAGCTGAAAAAATAAGTCGATTGACAAAATTAAATTGCAACTACGAAGCACAAATGCCAAACTAGTTCTAATCTAATCTAGTTCCAGTTGTCCATTGCTGGAATTTGCTGCTATTCTCTGTTTTTATAGTGCTGTAAATCAAACATTGTTGGGTTTTGGACTATTGATCGGATATACAAGACATTTGAGGAAAGTGATGGATTTTTTTGTCAGTGATCAATAGACCAAACAATTAATTCCTCAAGAATATGATTGTGAGATGAATCAACAATACTATAATATCAATACAAGTTTCAATTCAAAGATCAAAATCTTAGGGTTTGTTAGCTCACTTATTTGATATTGTTTCCGAGAAGGTAAAAGTTTCAATAAGAGATCCTGAGATTCAGCTTGTCATATCTGCTTATTTGATCAACTTCAAACTGGATCTAAAATGAAACTGGCTATTTGAAACCAAGCCCATGCCAGACTGGGCTATTGTCACGCAGCAGGGAAAGTTTTGATCTGCTGCTCTCTGGCTCACAGGAACACTTACATAACACAGAGTCCACACCAGATGGCTCCTCTCTCATCTTCACTTCCCCCCTTTTTCCTGTGTGATGCTGGGCATCATCTAAACATTCAGTATTATTAAGGTCTTCATCTCGCTCTCTTATTTTTTTCCTCTCTCTGTCCTTTCCCTTTCTTTTTTGTTAGTCATGACCGTTTAGTTTTTTTTTAAATCTATCCTTTCTTTGTGTGCGAGTTTGCGTGCAAGCCTATAATCCCAACACTTTTTGTTCTCGTTTTTTTCATCCCTCTATTTGTTTGCCTATGCCAAAGTCTCAACACTCCTACTGTACTTTTGTGTGTGTGTGTGTGTGCGTGCGTGTGTGTGTGTGTGTGTGCGTGTGTGCGCGTGTGTGTGTGTGCGTGTGCATGCATGTCTGCCTGCATGCTTGACTTGGAGTTGTATCTCAACATCTCTCTGAGGATTAGTGTTGATTCAGGTTGTGTGTTGAAGAACTGGTTGTACACTTGTAAGATGGTAGCTGGCACAGTTGTCATGACGTGTGTGTGTGTGGTAGACGCCTGCACTGTTTGTAGCGGCAGAGGAATTTTCATTGGAAGTTTGTGTGTTTGTTTCTTTGTAAGTAGCTTTTGAGGAGGCCAAACAGTGGATAGATTCTTTAGTCTGTTATATCAGTTTCTAACACCTCTCTCCCACATTTTGTCATAGTTTCCCACCTCATTCCTCTATTTAGCAAAAATCCAACACTGTATACCCAGCCCACAAACTTGCAGATTCCCCACCCATCCCATTCCCCAGCGTCATGTTAATGGCATTCCAGGCATTTCACCCGTAGGGCTGTCAGGAGCCCAAATGGTGGGACCCTTACCACACTTGTTTCTTATCTTACCACTGAACAGTATTTGGGTGTATTCTTTATTTTTTTTTAAATGGGATCATTTGGATCTTGCTTCACCAGAAGGTCTGAAATGTTTCAGGTGAAACTACTGAACAGTATTTGGGTGTATTCTTTATTTTTTTTTAAATGGGATCATTTGGATCTTGCTTCACCAGAAGGTCTGAAATGTTTCAGGTGAAACTAAACGATGACGCCCAACATGAAGAAGCTTTCTTTTTTTTTTTTTTTTTTTTTTTTTATACAGTATCATGGTTAAAAAACTATTTTCAATTTCACCTCAATTGAAAAAGTAAAGCCATTCTTTTAGGTATAAATTGAGTTTTTTTTTTCAGGGCTAGTCAATTTTTAAGTGCACTGTAAAAAAAACAACATTATTCTTTAGAATGCATATAACCTATCAACCCATTTTATTATCCCCTTCAAGTTACATCAAAAATACTTTTATTAAATTATTATTATTAATACTTAAGTTGATTTTCAGTTTACTTTATTGAATTTCGAGATAAAACCGGGATTCTGTGTCATAGAGCAAGGTGGCAACAATTGCTCTGATGTAAGCTTTTGACTGAAATATACTGTGATGAATCTTGAGATTAGTGAAACTGATAAAAATAAGAGCATGAGCTAGGGAGCTTGGAAAAAACAACAACATATTTAACAGTCAAAATGAGAGTGGTATGAATCTTCTTATCTAACTGCTGGGCGTAGCAAATATGTGTATTTCCCAAAAATCTCAACCTCTTCTGTCAGTGTGGTTAGCCTGATGCAGAGAGCTGCTTGTGGTTACAGTTGGATGCAGCCTCAGTGCAAAAACATTGTTCTCACTTTCCCTTCTACTCCTTCTGTTTTTATCTGATCCATCTCTCCCTGAACTCTCTTTCTCCTCTTCCTACAAGTCTAATTGGTAATTGGCAACAGGCTTTTTTTGATTGGACAATAGGGGCTGATGGGTAACAGTTGAACCTTGTTGAGAGCCTCCCGACCGTGACTGGATTCTCCAACCAGTCATGACCCCGGAGTCTGAGCGCATGTTTGTGTGTCTGTGTGTGTAAGTGAAGGAGAGAGACAGTAAGACATGGACAGATACACTGTTCACTGCTGCTTGTTTAAACGCTACCTTTTGTCCATTCTTGTGTTTGTGTGTTCCGCACACAGAAGCTAGCCGTGTCCAGTAGATTCTCAGGTCTGCTGCTGTTTCAGTCTTAGGTTGATGAAACACATGTGGGCTGGACTTAAGCTCCTGTTCTTCATAGCACTATGAAAACATACACACACACACTTTTTCTCCAAGTTCAGTGCTGTATTAAAAGGTACCATGTTTCACAATCAACTCCAGATGTTTCTTACTCACTCTCAGTACTGCTAGACACAGGGTCACGGTAAAGGTACTCGTGGGAAATGTAGGCATGTACTAAAGAAACCAAGGGGCGGCTGATTTAGTGTAAGGGCATGTAGACGGATGAATGTTTGGACTCTTGACTGGCACAGAATCTGAGACATTAGGTGACAGTTGATTTATTAATCCAGGTGAATTAAATTAACTACACAGTCTGTAACGTCTCAGGGGTTGAATGGCTGAGGTGCCATGAAACTTAATCTCTACTGAAAACAAGGAGGCTAAATGTGACGTGCAAGAGGAGGTGGGTGGGTGGATGGATGGATGGTGCAGTGGCTCAGATACAAACTTAATCAGCAAATATTATATTTTTTAAATGTAGTTTTGTTCTCAATTATTATTGCAGCACAACTATTTTCTTTGTTTTAATTGTCTTTTTTTAAAATTGCAATTGTATCTATACAAATTAATTCTTTAAATGAATTCGTCAATGTTTCAATGACAGACATTCATCCTTTTTAAAACAATTTTAATCAGTATACAAACATTTTGATTTCATTTAATAAATGAACAACACAGTATAATTTTAAAAAGTTTTAAAAGCGGAGAAAAGCAGATGATTCAACATCTTTGTTAGATTACCAGCCTGCTAAACGAGTTTCTAAGCATCTGCCTTCATGATGCTCAAAGTAAACACAGTTTTAGCTTAAAATAATAAAATGAAAATTGCCCTCGTCTAATTTATGTTCTTTTGCATCTGTATCCAGAATTTTTTATAGTGTTCAATTGACATTTGTCACTTCCTCCATCACCAAAGCTTATGACTGAAATAAATCTTACTTGACTGCCACTGAATTAAACACAGTCAGTGAAATCTCATTAAAGCTTTGCTTGTCTTTCAGCGAGGAGAGCTACGCAGTGATCGACTACGCTCTGAGGGACCAGATCTGGGTGGGTTCCTGCCAGCCCGAGGATCTCCACCTGTCGCCGGTCAGAGGCACCGCCGGCATGCCTAGCTCACGGCAAGCTGGCGCCAACCATCTTTTCCGGCTGCGTTTCCGTAGCAACCACTCCGGTGAAAAGGTGCCCATGATCCTGGGGACGGAGTTGCTGTGAGTGTTTTATTTTGTTATCTTCGTCCCTCTTTATTGTGCTGTTTTTGTGTCACTCGTGTTTCAATCACAGATGTACGAGATCTGCTGTTAAGCATGTGATGAATCACTCTGACATCATCACCCCTGCTTTATCTTTACATACATATGCGAAGGTCAAAGTACACTTAAGGTTTGATAGTTTGTTTCCCTCTCAAGAGAGCAGAGTCTCCAGCTCAGGTCCTTCTCCCTAAAACACTACTCCTTGTTCCTTATCTTTCCTTTATGTGCTCTAATATCCTTTTAAACTTGAAGGAAGAAAATTCCATTATCCCCTCTCCTTAGCTCTTATTTCTTAGTCTCTTTTTGGACCATAACAAGTCACAGGGATATTTTGTTACATCTATTTTCAAGCCCCATCCTGAGCCTTACTGCTTGTTGTTTATGTGACCTAGGAACGGGAAGTTTATTAGTCGTACTGTCTGCCGTCACCCTGTAACACAAACCGGCTGTACCGGCTAATTGTTTTGTTGCCTGAGCATCTTTTAACCCAACCATCTATTCTGGGGAAGGCAAGTCTCTTTGTTTAAAGACTGCTGGTTGTAGCTGTCATGTTTTGCATGAGCAGCGTAAATGATTCATCCTACATCTCACATAGAAATACAGTCAGCTGGTTTGAGCTCTCTTGATATTCCTGTCGGTAGCTGTGTTGTCTCTGTTTGTACAGTAAATGGAGTGAAACGCGAGGTTGTTTAGAAAGATTATATAACCCGCACAAACAAAGAGGATCAGTCATATAGTGGGCTTCGTACAGGGTTTATTTGTTCTAGTTGACGATAGGAATTGCAGTCCATGTGCACACAAATGCACAAGGCAAGCGCTAACACACACACACACACACACACACACACACACACACACACACACACACACACACACACACACACACACACACACACACACACACACACACACACACACACACATTAAGTTTTCACTGTAATTATTTTCTGTGGTTGAAGGCTTTGTTAAAGAGTGTTTTCATATGCACAGGGCCGGTTCCTCCTCATTCCTGTGTGGTTCGAGAACCTCCTTCTGTATTCTCATTACAGGAGTGGTTTCAGCTCCACTGTACAAAGCATTGCCTCTCAATGTCTATTAACTATTTCAAAGCCTTCTCAATCTTTTTTTTTTTTTTTTTTTTGGCATCAGCTGAATGTTCCACAGATACGTGTTGTGTAATTTTGTGGCAACAAAGTTAAACAACACGGTAAGATTTTGAATATGACAATTTTACTAGAGCTTTAACATGTATATTGTTAAAGGTAATGGAAAAAGGTTCAATCAGTGGTAATTAAACATCCTCCTAACAACAGCTCAGTATATGGTGCATTTTCTTGGGGGTCAACAATTGAGCAGAAACATGTCAAAGTGACAGCAATCAGAATCAGCTTTTTTGGCCATGTATGCATACAAGGAATTTGACTCTGGTTTCTTGCGCTCGGTAGTACACAGAAACAGACAAATAAAAAAAGAACTAAATCATGTTGATGAAAAGAAACAACTTAAAGTTAATGCAGCCTCCATACTTCAAATTTAGATCAAAATGCAATGTTTTGTTAACACCCTTCAGCATCACCTACTGCCGTGGTTCTAAACCTTTTATGTTATCCCTTTATCCACGCTATGTCATCTTGTGACCCCTCAGAAAAGGTTGCGTGTCATTGTTTTGTTCAGAGGCCTGAAAGAGAAAAGAAATAGGTGAAGATGTCAGAAAATGTAATTTCATGTAGCAGAAGTCTTTTTAGAAATGATTTTCTTCCCATGTATTTATCTTGGCACCCTTTCTGTTCATCCTGTGACTCCCAGGCTGGAAACCACTAAAGTACTTCATCATCTCCACTGCACACTTCTGTGTTTGTTGATAGGCCTGTGTGTGTCCCTTGTGCTGCTGTCCCTTTACCCTCTCCAGTGGCTCCTCAAGGTGCACCTGGCCTCGGAAGGAACCGCTTAAAAGCTCCGGTGCCAGCCGCAGAAGGGAGAGGCCTCTGGCGTTAAGGACGGCTGGTCTTACTCTCTCTCAGCCTAGGATGTAGTTGTCATGTTTGCACGTCTTTATGTGGATTTGATTGTTTTTAAGGTGTCTTCTGTGGTTGATCTGGGTCAGTGGTGGAATGTTGTTTGGCCCATTGGGCTTCCCAAGGATTGGGCGTGACATTCTTACCATTTGCAATTGGAATTTAAAACCAGTTTTCTTGATCAAAAGCAGTTTGGGCCCCAGATGTAAGCCCCCATGCTGTCTGTAAGTGAAACCTGACAAAGGGACTACAGTAATAGTGTTAAGTGTGACTGTCATGGGCCTGTGTAGGAGGGAATCTTTGTGACATGACTTAAATGTGCTGCCCGCTGAACCTTATGTACTGCCCATGTATACATGAGGGGGTCTCCACTATGAATACCCATTGTTCAGTGTGTGTGTGTCGTTGTGGAAAGCCCCTCGACTCCCTCCCTTGATAGCTTGAGTTTTGGGGCCCTCGGCGAAGATATAATGCTGTGAGTGAGTGCAGCGCTCCGCTCACTGTAGCACTGAATAAACCGAGGAGAGGAGAACCTGGCAACTAGCCATTGTTACGGTAGTTGCTAGGCATTGTTTAAGCTGTTGCCTAGCAGCGGGCTGTTTCCCACGACTATCCCTCCCCCCACCTGTTTTATTACTCTCCCCTCCTCTTCTTCACAGTCCCGTGTCTCATCTTTTAGACGGCAGTCTCTGTCTGCTCTTTGTTTTTGAGGACCAGAATAACTTCCTCCTCTTTTGGCCGTCCATCCAAATGTAGTGCTCTAACCCAACATGACACACGGAAGTGGTGTTACATTATCCACCCTTCTTTGGGCTTGTATCAGAGTTAAATGAGGTAGGGTTGGACAATATGGAGTATTGCCACTATAACATTGCTATAAGAGAATGGGGCTGCTAATGAATATTTTTCACTTTGAAATTAGTTATTATTTTGAACTCTTTAAGTTTACAAAATTTGAGAAAACTGTAAAACGTGTCTATCAAAAGATGACAACTCAAAATTGCTACTATCTATTTTTCATATATAATAATCTGTAAAAAAAATCTGAGCTGTAGGTGTCAAATTTAAATAGTTTGTGTTGTTACACTAGTCCAAAAGCAATTCAATTATCAAAATAGAACATAGAAAAAAGGACAGAATTTGACTGCCTGCTGATTTGTTCTTGTTGTCACAGAACAAAAGGGACAGACCATAAAATCGCAGGACTACTTTGTGGCTCCTCTGTTAATGAGTGTTAAAGCAGGTATATGCATAATTTTGCTTGGAGAAATGAGTCGCTGTATTGCATAAACTTTTCCTGTATAGTTTACTTTACCACTGAATTTCATTGCAACTCAAGTCGGGTTTCAATGTGAAATTCCACACATTCTGTCCGAAGGCGGGTCAATGTTTTTCTTTTTGTGGAAATGAAACCGTAGAATTGTACTTCTTCTCATGCTGGTCAGTGTGAGCATTCCTACTTTCAGTTCTGTTAAGCTTGTGCCATACCTGTGTCTGTGTATCACCGTGTGAGGTCTAGGACGCTGCATACTAATAGACTGATCTTTGTCACAGTGACATGATGTAACAGGAATTCAGAAAAGACAGCTGGATCGGAGATGGCACAAGGACGTCTGTGATTCTCTCCTCCTTTCTGTCTGTGTCCTCCTCCTTTTCTCTGTACCCTTTTGTTTGGTGCCCACATGTCAGTGCGTCTTCCCTCTGATGTTGTGTTCTGTCCAGAGTCAATGAATTGCGCTTCTCTATTATTGAAACAGAGCCGCTACAGAAGTCTGCAGCAAAACAGTTCTGTTAGTCAGACACGCAGCGATAACACAAAGCAGCACCGGTTATGTAACAGCCCCAGCCGGAGAAGGAGAGTCTGTACGTCTGTTGCACACTTTGGCATTACTTTAGATTTTTTTTTATACTCCGTCTGCTTTCGTTTAAGTTGTTGATTATCTTACCAAGTCTGTTTTTGATAACGAGAAACTTGCTGATGGGAATTGTTCCCCTCTGCCTGGGAGTTTCCGGTCAGAGAGATGTCATGTTTTTGTCGGGGGGAGAAGGAATTATACCCGAATATCGTTCTGACCTGTGGTAACATGGAAACAAGCTGGGGAATAGGTTGAGAGTAAACAATTTGATAGGAGTGAGCGTAAAAGGTCGGGGGTGGGGGTATAACAGTGGTCTGGTGGTGATTTGAAGTTGGCAGAGATTAGAAAGAGGCTGTCATCGCTCTTTATCTGCTTGTGAGAACGAGGTTTTACAGTTCAGCAGCAAGATCTTTCTTCTTTTCGGAGGCAAAGTGAGAATTTTTGGCATTCCCTTGCCCGTTGGGATGAATGGTTAAAGGCAGAGGGAGCGTTACTACACTCTACTGCTTAAAAAGGCTTGTATTCATCTAGAGAAGAGGCCATCACCTGCCGTTTGTGCATATGCAGTATTCACATGCCTGCATCTAAACAGACATACATACTCTCACAGGCTGTTTTTTTTTTTTTTTTTTAACCTGAACCCTTTGGTATGTGCCTCACATTCCACAGATAACCATTAAGTGCTTCTCAAACACATGTGGTTGCCTGTGCTCGACATATTGAATACATGTGCATTCATAGTTTCCATAAAGTATTTCAGATGTTGAAGCATGCGAAAAGCGACCTGTCACGATGGTGTGTTGTGTATGTGCACATCTGTCGGCATGTGTGTCCAGCTGTCAAAAGCAGTGACTAACAGATGCCTTTCCCACAGAGCAGTTAGGATGTCAGAAGGACTTCTGATTCAGTACGGAGTAGTTAGCAGGCCCTTTTTCCTCTAGCGCCACCAGCAGGTTCACATTTGTGTTAAAATGTCTCAAAGGATCGCCATGAAATTTGGTCCGGACAATCATGTTACTGTCACAATGAATTGCACTTTCATCTCGCCCTATCAAAATGTCTCCAATACTTTGATTAGTGACCAAATTCTTGCTAAGTTAATGACATTCCCAACAGACTCAGCTGTACTACAAGATAACATGGCAAACATTATACATGCAAAATATCAACATGTTACTGTCACTAAGGAATAACATAAAATGGGCAGTTGTTGAGGAACACACCAAATATTAATAAGAAACGCCAATTACCAATTATTTTACGGACTACACCAGGAAATATTTAATACGACGGGTACATTATTAGACATAGTAGAGGGTACCAAAGTGAAGTCAATAGCATGATAGGTGATGATTTGAGATTGTAACGTGTCTCATTTGACTCCAAAGGTCACACTTTTATCAGTCATAATATTGCATTTTGGGTGCACATTGAAGATAATCATTTTATTTAAAGGTTTGAAGTGATTTCATACAGTTGACCCCATTTGTACAGCTTGTGTGTCCGGTAAAGGATCAAAACGGCATGATGGGAAAAAATAAATAAATGGGAGCACAATAATGAGGTCTGACTCATGGGACTGGCCTGTTCGCGGTCCATTTGTGCCCTTTGGGAGGAGCGTCCTGCTCTCAATCTGTGATTCTCTGTTCCTGCGGTATCTATCTCTATGATTCAAGCCAATGGTGCTGAGTCAGAGGGGGGCCTACATAACCCCCTTTTATCTCTCCCACTCCCCACTCCCACCCCCCCTTTCAGAAGTCTATGAGAACAGGTGAAATGGGATAGTTTTGTGGAACTTGACCTGTGCGACTCCACCCACTGTTTCTTTCCCATGAAACACACACTCACACACACACACAAGAGAGGGAGGGGAAGCAAAAGCAGGTCTGTTCCCTCCTGGGAATCGGCCTTGTGCTTGTTCTCCCCCGTTCTCTGCGACTGAAAACAAACCTCTGTTCTCTCATCGACAGGGGACAGAGAGGAGGGAGGGAAAAGGCAAAACTCGCTGTGCAACTAAGTGATCCATTTGTCTCAATAACCGTCAGCTTGTGACGTTCATTTATAACTGCCAACGTTCTCAAAACCGCTGTGACATAACATTTGCCACATCTGTAATGGAAACTCAAAACAATTAAACTCCCTTCAACCACAATTAAGGAGTGTGTGTGTGTGTGTAGCTCTCACAGCACTGTCAAGTTTTAGGAGTTTTGAAGTTAAGAAAACTCCCCATAGTGTTTAGAACTATTTTAGCTCCACAACAGTTTAATAACTTCATGTTCTGAAATGTGTTTTTTTAGGAATGAGCGTGCTCGATGGATCAGTGCCCTGGGCCAGAATGTCAACAACAACAAGAGTCAGGACAGAACCAGTAAGTTGCCACAAACACTCAAATTCACACTCTGAAAAGGCTCCCTAAACTCTCCTTTGGGCCTCTTGCACCACCTTGTGGTCATTTAACGTCTTTTTCTCGGCTAGATTTGGCTTGTAAATTGAGATATATTCAAATAAGGCCGGTGTAACTCATAGATTTTGTGTTTGTGTTGTAGATGCAATGCAGGTGGAGGTGATCAGAACTTACACAGCCAAGCAGCCGGATGAGTTGTCCCTGCAGGTGGCTGATGTGGTGCTGGTCTCACAGACGGTAGATGATGGTACGTAAGCTCTCTCTCTCTCTCTCTCTCTCACTCACTCACTCACTCACTCACTCTCTCACTCCACTCACTCTCATTTTCCACCTTCCCGTTTCAACTGTGTTCTTTTATCTTGCACTTTTTCAGAAACTGTCTTTCTTAATACCCGTCTGTCTAAAAAAAAAATGGACCTTGCGCCTTTTTGAAAATGTGGTTTTAAAAACCTAGACAAACACACAGAGGCCAAAGGTCATATCCCTATTCGGTGACCATAGCAACTGTCTTTCCTGTTAAAGAACAGACAGCATTGAGCATCAAAAGCGGATCACGTGGAAAACACATAACGTGCTTCAGTTTTTTTTTTCATGTGTCACTGCAATTTCTCCTCTTAGGCTGGTATGAAGGTGAGCGACTGCGCGACGGAGAAAGGGGGTGGTTCCTCGCCGAGTGTGCCCAACCAATCACGTGCCAGGCAACCATCGAGCGCAACATGCAGAGGATGGATCGCCTGCAGGGGTTGGAGACCAATGTGTGAGCCGGATGAGGCCGGTGCTTAAAACCACAGAGGGATTTTCTCAGCTGGTGGTCGTCCTTTGACTCACCAGTGACCTTCCTTTTTAAAGAAGCGAACCCAAACAATTGATTTCAGTAACACCATCAGTGACCTGCCTTCAGGGACCAAGTGGACCAGGCTGCCTAACTGTTCACAGTGGGTTAAAGATGAAGCCATAGTTCTTAAGACTTCAGCTCAGCTTCCATTAAATATCCGGCATACTGTCTACTGAGTTTCAAAGCAAATACAGAAGAAGAACAAAAGATTTCCTTAATTGCCGACAGTTTCCTTGTGTGGGTGGGATCTGTCACATTCATTCATTACCCTGTTGGGAAGAAAACTTCACACCCACTGCCAGAGTCAATTTTTTTCATCACCCCGCTACTTAACAACTGTTGGTGTGAAATTTGTACATTTCTTTTTATTTTTTCCCAAAACATATTTTTGGAGCGTTAGCGATGTGCTATGTAATAATTGGAACCACGGTATCGCTATAGGAGGTAGAGTAGTATAATAGTGTGGAGATGACAGCAGCCTGATGTGTGCTCTGCTAATGAGGATCATCAGGCCATGTAATTAGGAGCTTTGTCAGTAACAATGTTACTATGAACATGTTGGTTGTGAAAGAGATAATAAGGCAAGACGGTAGGATTTGGCAGCTTCTTTACAGTGTGTGGTTTAGTTTAGGAGTGTGGTTTCAGTAGCATCTGATGGCAAGTGAAACTATTACAATGATACTTACAAAACAAACTACATATCGGTGTATGTTTATGTTTTTTGTATGAACGCTACTTGTCTGAAGCCCATGACACTTTGTGTGAACACAATAAGTCGTAATTCATTTAATAATGACAATAACAGTTCTAGGTAACATTTCAAGTCATCCACGGGTTAAGTAGAAGGGCCAAGTAGCTGTCCTCTACTTACGCTGTTTGTCACCAGTTAATGTCACCACCATGAATCAGACTCTACATTTGTGTCACAGATCCCATTTTTCTCTCCATCCACTCAATGATTTGGACAGCCTGAAATATCACACACCCTAGATGCCAGCCAGGGGTGTAAATAAAAATCCCCCCTCAGGATTTATATCTGTGATGTTACAGAGGCAGGCTGAATTAAATTTGTGTGTGCCGACAGTGAGACCGGAAGAGAAGCACACCCCTGCTTTTAAAGTGATTGTCCAGCGTGAGTCATCTTTTTTAGCGTTGCCATGCCCAGCCAAAGGAAATTAATGGCTTGGTCAGATTGCGGTGATAACAGCATCAATCAAGCCCACTGCTCCGGCCCCAACCCGAATGACAACCTCAACTGTGGAGCCACATGAAGCGAGGTATGACGGTAGCGGGCAGAGCATCCAGCAGGAAGGGCATGGGTATCCAGACCAAGCTTTGCATTTGCACTCAGGGAAAAAATAAATTAGCTTAGCGATACCACACATATAAGCATGAACTGATCTTTATTTCAATAACTTCCTGGACTTGTAACTATTGTAAATCATCTGTGTACATGTAAATATGTAAAGCAGCCTGAATTGTACCATATGTCTGCCAAAATACAGATTTATATTGCAGAAACCAGCCACTATAAATAAAAGCTCAATTGCCTGTCATGTTCTCTCAATGATCAATAGAAGTATTTTCCCATGGACCACTGCTAGGTAGGCCAAAGAAAAATACTACTTTTATTCCTCAAGGAACATTTGAAACAATAAATTAGCCATTCTGGGTATTCAATGCAGATTAATCAGAAATCAATTCAAATCCTTCAGCCAGCAGCACTTTATTCAGATATTCATGAGAAATAATCTATGCAGGTCTTTATTCCATCCAAATATTACCCAGGTGATTTTAGTGATTACTCCCTCAAAGCTCAGAACAAATGGTGCTCTCCCATCAGAGAACGTCAGAGCCTGCAATATTTCAGAATAATGTTTATCACTTTGTTTTTTAATTCCTAAATTTCATTTTAGTAAAGCAGATGAAACAAAGCCAGGCATTTTTTTTTTTTCATTGATCCTTTCTTTATTCCGCAGTCCATTAAGTAACATTATAGTCTTTTAAGTGACATTGCTAAAAAACGAGCAAGATGCATCTAAACCGAATAAACTAAATGGCTACTGAGTGTATTCAAACATGAATTGGTCCTTGAAAAATAATAACAGAATGGGCAAAAAAAAAACTAAACAATAATAGGAGTCATTCAAGTGCATAACACTTTCCAGTCCTATTGCGTCCTGGGTTTCAGAAGCACTTTCAAGGATGCCAGCTGGTTGTCATTAATATCCAAACTAACCTCTGTGGCCGTGGGTGCAGTCAGTCATTTCTGAGGCTCTTCTCTTCATAGCCAGCCCAAAAACCCCGGCCACTCCTAATCATCGTCGTCATCATCGTCGTCATCGTCGAAGTGCATGTGTTGTCCTCTTGGGGCAGTCGCCCACGTTTTGCCATAGCTCTTCGTGCTACCTGTAGACTTCTCCTGGGTGGTGATGAGGTCTATGATGGCTGTGATAACAGCACAGTCTTTGGACTGACGATTTTGCCAGTCCACGGGAGCAGGGTTACGGATCTTCTCCTCCAGCAGAGAATCCAGCTCTTTCTTTAAACTCTGTAGAAAAGACAGGGGAAAAGAGAGGTCAGTAAAATGAATCTCATCATTCGCTATGTTGTGAGTTTGCCCTTTGCTTACTTTGACAAGGTGAGCTATGCGTGCCGGGGATCTGAAGACGATCCACTTGTCCACGGCGATGGTCTCCTGGTCCTCATCTTTCTGGATTGTGATGTCTCCTCCAAAGAACAGCAGCGAGAACGGGGACGCCTCGGTGCAATCGTAGAGGAAGATCTGAGGATACGCAGAGAGATGTCGCTAACACACAACGACAGCAGCTTGACAGTAAACACGCTTACACAGTCAGCGATAGGCGCGGGATCATTATGACACACTGTGCCCGACAGCTATTCTGTGGTGTGGGCTGAAAGTGTCCCATTAGTGAAGAGAGGCTGTGCGAGTTTGAAATGTGTTTCAGTGCCTGCAGTGTTAAGAGAAATGTCATCTTGCCCTGTCGGTGAATTTTACAAATGTGTTGCACTCTTTCCCATCCATTTTCCTCCCTGTGCTCTACTGACAGCTGCTCATGCAGAGTAGCTTGGCTATCGATACCCAAATAAAAAAAAAATACCATCTTTTTTTTAAACAAATGACAAAGTACGTAAATTTGTTTCACATATCATTGAAAAATTGAAGGTATTTAGACCGATAATACAGGTGATGCTATATATAATGCAATCAAAAGCCACAAAGATTACATAAGCAGTAGACCGAGGTAAAAAAAAAAAAGAAAAAACGATTTCAGCGTTGAAGGCAACAGACTGAAGTGTTGAAAATTAGCATTAGAGGAAGGTAGAGGTAGGTAGGTGGAGTGGGTTGGAGACAAGGAGAAAAAGGAAGCAAGGAGAGAGCAGGGACAACTGCATTTGCCCCATGAATATGTAATGTAATGGACCACCAGGTGCAAGTGCGTCAGAGGAGATAAAGTTTAACGTCATCACTCACTTTCCTTCCTTTTTTTTTTCTTTCTAGGACTTTTTTTTTCTTCCTTCTCTCTCACTTAGTAAACAAACGACCTTGACAAGCTTGCACTCTCTCAATACCTTACTTTTATATGTGCACAAAACCACTAAAAAAAACCAACAGAGTTTAATGATGGCAATAATGATTATGTAATCCAGCAAAACACTTTTCTTCATAAAGACCAAGGCAGCAAAGTGAGAGACAAAAGGCACAGGCAGCAATCATAGAGGACATGAAAGGTGTTTTTCCTGCTGAATGGTGACATATAAAAGGAGAGATGGTACAGAAAGAACAAAGACAGACAGCTGGAAGGGAGGCGAAAATGGGACTGTAAAGAGGGGTGAAAAAAAGATGAGAATATGGAGAGGTAGAGAGGGTGGCAGTCAGGGGCCGCATTGGCCGTTTTGCCCCACCACCACCACCACCTCTTACATTGTGTCTGGAAGCTTTGAAGCACGAGAGCCTTTGAGGGCGAGTTGAAAGGCAGCGTTTTAATCAAATATTCATTCGGAGTAAAGCTGGAATAAACCACTGGTCCCTCTTTCCACTCTCACGCACCCTTCAGAGGGGACGCATACAAAATCAACAAGACACAGCAATACGCACTCCAATGTAAAAAAACACAACGGTCATGCAGCCGGGTTGAAACACAGGTCATTGCATTCTCATGTAACCTCGTCTACTCACACTGCTCGTTCTCATCTTGAGGTGGTAGATGAGCCATTTATAGTTGAACTCAGTCTCTTCAGCATTCACTGATTTCGGGTGGATACACACCTTTCCATCAGCTTGGGTGTACACCTTAACCCTGAGAAAGATAGGATGTTAGAGTGCATGTATTTGTCTGGATGTTAGGGTTACGAACAATGGTAAAACCAATAGATAAACGAAAAACGACCATGATTATCTCGATAACCGACACAGGAACAGAAGGGCAAATCTTTTTTTTGTAGGTGGAAAATCGCACCAAATTTCTCTGCGACTGCCACCGTGCACTAGAGTATATGGCAAAGAATTCTAGTCAATAAAAGAGGTACTCCACAGATCTTACACAAAATAAATCAGAAGCAGTTCTAGAAACAACTTTTGGCTTGTTAATACAAGGCAGAACGAATGCCTCCTGCGGGTACCAAAGACAAGTTGAAACATGAAAGTGACACCGGGTTTCTCCTGTGTGTCAGCCAGACAAAACCAACCCGCTTGACTGCAGGGAACAAAGCTGCTTGTACCAGACGGCGGTCTGATCTAGCAGCAAAACAAACAAAGAGTTGTTCATTGAGCAATGCGCCCATTAAATACTGAAGTTATGTGGTGCCATCATCTGAAAACTTTCAAATGGCTCAGCATTCCAAGTGCTGAAAAAATTACTTATGCAGAGGAAATGACCCTGGCAATTTCACTGTGCAACTGGGTCTAAAGCTGTCATTGAGAGAGCCAAACAGCAGTGACAGGCCTATGTGAGAGTGTGTGTCTGTCTCCCTGTTGCGTGCGTCTGTCTTTTTTTTTTTTCATAGCAGTCACAGCCGTTGCCCATGACAGTTGCCTGAGGCCGGTTTTATGATGACTGCATTGATCTTCAGCTGCAAGAGCACCTCTGTTTTTGACATTTTTTCAGCATAGCCGCAGGTAATTGTCACAGGATCCTTACAAAACTCTTACCTGAGAGGTCTGATGAGATATTGGATTGTGGAGGAATTTTTTTTTTGATCCAATAAGAATGATTGTGTACTCTGCAGCTCTTTCCTGTCTGTCTTTGTTCATCGCACTGAATTGGCAGACTCACCTAGGCCTCTTTTTGCTGCCAGATGGTCTGATCGTTGCCACCTTCGGGTACAGACCAGCTACAATCACCGCCTTGATCAACATTTCATTGTCTGATGAAGGAAGTAAGAGTTGGAGAAATGAAAAATGAGCATGTTGCATATTGTATTGAATAACTGCTCCACGGTCTGGTTTTAAGATTCGTAAGAAAGAGCATTTTCAGACAGTTGAATTGCAACCAGCTGATGAATAGTTGATTCTTAGTTACCGGAGTTGACATTGGATTTGTAGTCTTTGGGGTCCCTGCTGCTGACAAAGCCTGTTTTCATTAGGTGCTCAGCAAACTGACCCTTCATGTTGTGCAGCATCTGAATGATAAAAGACAAATTGCTTTTAAAAATGCTGAATGTCCTCATCTGCCTGGGCAGAGGTCAACTTAAACATGTAATGTGGTTTTATTTTCAAAGCACATCCGTATAGAGCTTAGCACAACACTCATAATCAGCCGGGCTGACCTGGAGTGTATTGGCAGACAGGAAGTTGTCCCAGCAGTACTCCCTCTCATACCTGGCACCACGGTGTTTTGCTTCCTCCCAGCCCTGGTCAATGTAAGGATCAATTAAAAGCGAAACAATTTACACAGCAGACAGAGATAAAAGACAGATGTGACAGATGTGGGCTGTCTTACCTGGAAGGCATTGACAATAGTGAGGTGGTCACTCTTGGAGTTTTTGGACAGGGTCCTTCTCCTCATGTCTGCCATCTTCTCTTTACCCTGAGACAGACACATGCATTTAATATTCCTTTAATGCCTACTTCGCAATGAAAGAAGAAGAAGGAAGTAAAGTGCAGCAAAGTGTTGAAGTGTGCCCGTGTGTCGCTGCTGACACAAGCTTTCGTGTCTGTGAACTCAGTGCCCTACCAGGGGTATGAAGAAAGGGTCTTTGAAGCTGAGAGAAGCAGCAATGGTGAGCATGGGGTCCAGGCAGCCCAGCAGAGCTCCAAACAGAATGAGTTTGCCAATGTGAGGCTCCACAGGCAGGCGAGCCAGGTGGAAACCCAGTGCTGTCAGGTTCTCTGAACGGTCCAGGGCGTTCTAGCACACAACATGGACACAAAAGCCAGACGAAAATCACACATCTTTAGTCATCAATAACTCAACGCACTTTTGTTTTTTAAACATATCCACATAATTAACATCCCAAAATATAAAACATGCAAAACAAGCATCCCCTTTGAGTTTCATTATTGTCACATACCACTTTCTTACATTAATTTGAATTGTGTAAAATGCTATTGGTTCTCAAATGACTTTGGTACATTTCTTTGCCGGCAATATAGACTTTGGTTTAAAAAAAAAGTATGTAATGTTGATTAATGCTGAAACGATAAGTCAATGAATTAATTAATTAAGTCATCAGCACTAAAATTAATGCTAAAATATTTTGAAAATCAATTCATTTTTCAAGCAAAAAAAATGAAACTTTCCAAAGTCATTCGACTTCATTCCAAAATGTGTTAGTCTAAAATCAAAAAATGATCAATTTACTATAACAAAACACCGTTGATTTGACAAAACAAGCTATTTTAAAACATTAACATTGATATTAAGTAATAGAGCAAACAAGACAATAAAGATAATGTCATTAATTGTTAGTTGCAGCCGTCTTGTTGTTTCGGATTTGTTCTTAACCTCTCTTAAAAAATGTATTTATGATCTTTACTCTTTCTTACCAGGTCTAGGAGGTTCTTGATGGCTAGGTTGACGGCGTTTGTAGTGGGAGGGTCCAGGGATTTTTCCAGGAAATGAGCTATAGACCCAAGGTTCAAAATCTAGGCGGCACACATCACATTACACATTCATCAGCAAAAACATCTCATTATTTTTATATTAAATTCCCCTCTCTTGGTCCAACTGCTTCTCATTTGAAGAACTGAATTGTGGGTAGCACAGTATATAGCTATAGTAAGGTCTACTGCAGTTAGCTTTATGTATGTAGCTTCTCATGGTTTGCTACTATTGAGTCAACAGTATTACCATTAGGTCTCTTAGTGAGGGGCTGAGCACAGAATCAAAATGATGATGACAAAAGATGATACACTAAATACCTATTCACCTCCACATAAATAGAGATTTTTAAATACACCAAACATCTACCTGTGAGAAATTGAAAAGTAAGGAAGCGACCAGATTTCTTTGTCTGACTAATAGGTTGGTGTTGGCGTGCTTGTGCATTAGAGTGTCTGCTCAGGGTTAGCATGTTGTCAGTGTTTCTCTCACTCTAAGGACAGCCTGATGCATTAGTCCTCCTCTCACCCACTAGCTTCAAAAACCACATCACACAATCCCCAATACATCCAAGTGAAGTAGGGGAACACACACACACACACACACACACTCAAATGCATATTGAATAAAGCCACCGGTGAGAACAATCATTGCAAACACTAGAACGGAGTGAACTTTGGCTTTATGTTCCATTAGCACGGGTTGAAATTTGTCTGAGTGGAGTATTAGGATTTAAAAAAGAGGGGGAAAAAAAAATAGTAAGCAACCAAAGAAGAAGAAAGCGCCTGTTCATGTTAGAGGAATGATTTTGTTTTTGGCAAAAAGGGAGCGAAAGGGCTAGAGAGCATAAGGGCATGAGTCAGCCCAGAATGTTCATCCCTAGGTCTCATTAGGCAGGAGAGGCTGTAATTCAACTCAAGACCAAAAGCAGCAGCGCTGTCCTCGTTCCCCTTCTGCACTCACTAAACTCATTCACGGCAATCCTGTCCTCATCTCAACTCCCCAGACAACACCTATTTGTCTCTATCTGTCACTCTGTCTCTGTCTTTCTTTCTCTCGACATAGACAACCTTGATCTGCAGGCAGAGCTCCTCCAGTGGTGTCCTCATGATTTCGGGTAATTGATAGGCATCCAGCAGGCTGGCCCTGAGACCATTGTACAGGTGATAGCACTTCCCTGGACACACTCTGGATATATGCACAGAAGCAGAGAGAGGGACAGAGAGGGGAGAAAAAAAAAAAAAGGTAGCGTGTTACATCAGTCCTGTGACAAGAGCTTAATTTAAAAATCAATGGGATGAAACTTCACTCGGTAAGCAGCTCCTGCTAATTGGGCCTTTCTCCACTTTGATGTCAGAGCTAGTTAAAAGTCTCGAGTCAATGACTGGAAACAACCTGGGAGTGACTACGCTTTGCCTTTCTCAGTGTTTACAGATGGCTAGGCAGGAAGGAGTGGGCTGTTGGGAAAGACTGACAGAGGGCTGAGATGACAGATAGAAGAGGAAATAGTGCTTCCAGATAAGCATTGCATACCCAGAGGCACGAATATACAGTGTGCCCTCGTTAAATCCACACACATACCTGCCAGCTCGTCCTTTCCTCTGTTTGGCATTGGCCAGGCTGACCCACTCTGCTGTCATCGTGCTGATGTTGTTGTTGGTGTCAAAGTTGGTCTCCTTAATCTTGCCTCCATCTATAACGTAAACAACGTCATCTATGGTGATGCTGTGAGGAAGAGTAGAGAGAGAAGAAGAGGGAGAGACAGAAAAAGTGAATCTGGAATAAAGACCAAATCAGACAGAAAAAAACTCTTCAAAGCGGTCCGTGACGAATGCTTAGCTAAGATTTGCACGCAATCATTCAGAAGTAAAGAAATAAAATATAGCCCTCTGGTAGGTTTAGAGTCTATATTTAGTGGAGTGACGTGAGGGGAGTGCAGGCAGCTTCTTAAATCGCTCAGTTTGTGTGTGCACGATGCGCTGTGAATGCATTAACAAATTGCGGGACAGAGACTGTGTGTGCTCCATCCAAGCCAATATGACAGACTCCATGATAAATAAAAGAAATGTATGCTAATTAGTCCCAAATCTGCTGGTTCTATTAATGATTTGGACCTACTGCATTACATTGGTACACACAAGCACACACACATACACGCCAGACTGGGACAAAGAGTCATCACTTCTTCTTTTTTTTTTTTTTTTTCATTTTCCCAAACTTACCAGATGTAACAGCCAAAAATACATTTTTCAAAAGGAGTAAGTACAAAAGCTGCACAACCCCCCAAAAAACACACACACAAACGCACGCACACGCACGCACGCACATATTCACATACCTGGTCTCAGCTATATTGGTAGCAATCACAATCTTTCTAACTCCAGGAGGAGGCCTTTTGAACACCTGAAAAGAGTAGGGGGGGGAACATTAGATTGGACTTTTGTGATATTGAAGAGGGAGTAAAGAAGGACAATCGGCACACACAGAGACATACACAGTTAGAGAGATAGGCCCAGAGAGAAACAGAAGAACACTAACCTGCGTCTGATTAACGGTGGGCATGAGGGAGTGCAGAGGGATGATAATGAACCGGTCTGAAACAACAGGACACAAAATAAAAACTCAAACAAAGAAACGTTTGCCAAATGAAGATAATACTTCTATTGTGTGAGGCTTAAGAATTATATCTAAAAATGTAACCTTGAATATCCTGGTAAATAGCAAGAAATCAACAATCTGTCACCATCTGTTCATCTTTGGCAACAAAGCTTATATTGTTATTTAATATAGACAGAAAAACACAAAAACATTTTTTTTTTTTGAAAATCCAATATATGTAAAGATCCCCTTCATTAATGTTTTATGACTTGTAAAAAAAATGTCCTTGGAACAAACCCAAAAAAAAAATATTTCTACTCCTTCTCCATCAATTTCAAAATGTTTGAACACCAGAATACAAGATGTCTTCTTCCTCACTGAAAAGTCCATTCTCAATATATGTGCACTTGAGGTTTTATAAGTTTTCATATCAAACTAGGGCTGCAACTAACAATTATTTCCTTTTCAACTCTACACACTTCTGTATGTTATATTGGACCAGAGTCCAAACTAGTCACATAATCATGTTCGAATAGGCATCTAATATACATTTAAGTTGGGCACAGACAGAAAAACATTCTCCCTTCCAACAGCTGAATGTGAAAAGCAGCCTTCTAGTTTCAAACTCTGCTCATACATTGTTCTACACGGTGAAGGTCAAACATCCGAGTGAAGAAAATTGTTAAGTGGAGAAGTACTTAAAAATCCCAACCGTAAGTGAATAATGATCTCCTCTGAAGTTTATCAACACTAAGGTCACTTGAATGTACATATATGCGTTTCCATGCGTGTACCTGATTTGAACATCTGCTGAGCCACAAGCAGGTCATTGAGACCGCTGATGTTGTCCCAACCAGGAAGGAAGACCAAGATTGCTCCTTCCTGTCAGACAAAGATACAACACAACACTTTTAAGCTGAAAGACACACAAAAAACAACGGGGTTTTAGAAGAGAAAATACAACAAGAACCAAACTGCCAACAGATACAAACAGCCATTAGCTGGAGGAGCCTCAGCAACAACTGAGCCCAGTGAGCAAGATGCCCGTGTCCTCGGAGGAGCTGAGCCGAGGAAGATGGGAGATGACTTGCCCTGAGCTCCAAAGCCTCCACATTTGGCTACACAATAGGCCCTGACATTGCCTGCCAACATCATAATGACAACAACATCTTCCCACTACAGGGCAAAATTACCACAGTGATAGACTATCTGAAAGCAGCCAAAAGAAAAAAAAAAAAAAAAAAAAGGCAATTAGTCACCTGGAAAATATAGAGGCACACAAATGCAAGCTGAGAAAACATCAGCAGGATAAACAGATGATGGTGGCTAATGAAGTTGGAGGTATTCCAGTGCAAGCTAATTTATGCACAATCAGCTGTCTGACAATGGAAAGGATGACCACTTAAAGTAGTAGTCAGCCCCTCAAACATAAAAACAACATCATATAATGCTACAATGGATAAAGATACCTTGAATGATTGATTAGGGGCAATTGTATTATTGTAGCGGCAAAAAATAGGACACAAAGAATAATGCAATGAATTGAACTTGCGAGATAAGATACCTAAAATAGATTTACAGATTACAATCAACTTTTAAGAAATAGAACATGTTTTTCTATTAAACTTTTTCTCCTTTTAACAAAATGCCAAACTTCTCAATGCATCAGTGTTTAATGTCACCTGACCACAAGCAGCCATTCAAGATTTTTTACATTATTTAAACACGGTCTAAAGTTTGGCAGAGTTTCCTCATCTCTGACCAAAGAATAACTAAACAGAACCAAACCAGGATTTTGATGCCAGTTGCTACAAACACATTTCAGTCAATACACAACAATGATTAAGGTTTGCTACCTGGCTTTGAAATCATTAACTACTCACATAGTCTGAAAAGGTCAGAAATAAACAAATTCAATAATTTTGCTTCATTAAAAGACCTAAAATTTAACAAAAATTATAGTCAGGATAATATTAGGCTGGTACAAAATAACCCAGTCTTTAAAAAGGTACTTTCATTTCCTGAGAGGAAGGGGAGATGAAGAACAGACATAAAAAAAAATAGCTTCCGGGTCCTGAGAACCTCTGCCTTTTAATTAAAGCCAATTATTATCACCAGTGCTCACATATTGGCACCCACTGGGGACTGGATCTGTGCTTGTTAATGTCCGTGCATGTGTGTTGTGTGAGAGAAAGAGAGGGGGAGAGAGATGCAGGCGGTGTGCCATGTGACAACCTGACAGAAGCACATGTTCACATACATGCAGAACAGAAAGCGGCTCTGATTAATTCCAACTAAAAATCAAGTAAAGGCACAGCGAGCTCTGTAGTGTTAGGCAAGCACACACACCGCTCCACGCACACACACACACACACACACACACACACACACACACACACACACGTTCATTATTGCCTGTATGTCAACCCCCTAGGTGTCTAATCACGGATTCCTACAAAATAATTAACCAATCATCACAGCAGAAAGTCTGGCAGATGGTCCATATCCTCGGTTCAGAACTCCGTCACAGAGATCAGGCAGTGCCCTCTCAGGCCGTTTGACAATGCCACGGCGAATCAGCTGGTCCACTGGCTCGGGTTGGCCATGACTGATGGGGATACGGCTTCATAGGGGAAAGGATAATTATTCTGTCTGACTGCGTTAGTCACATCTCATTCTGGGCCTGTCACTTATTCCTGTTTCTCTCTCCGATGCACCACAAACTAACAAATAAATTAAACTGGTTTCACTTCAATTTGGAAATATACAGAAAAAGTGAGAGCAGTATCAATTGTTTTCCTTCCATTCAAGTACTTTATTTCCTTAGTTGTCCTCACTCTTGTTTTCTCCCTTTTAATAGTGACAAATGCCGACACTGAATGGTACTGCTCTTGATAATCGGTTTCATTGTGAAGCTTTGTTTTCACACATGTCAACACTGACCTACGTGACTCTAACTAGAAACAGTTAAAAAAAAACCTTGAACAGGGGATTTCCTGAAAAAGTAACAATTTTTCTAATGTTTTGAGCTGCCTTCATTTCGTCTGCACTTGCAACTCCTGATACGTGTGTAGTTATATCTAAAACATTCCCAGAGTAAAAAGAGACGTCTGATCTGACTTAGTTGACATTATACTCCACATTAACAAAGTCTGAATTGAAACCTGAAATAAAATCAAAACGAGGAAAAAATGGAAATGAATGTGCATTGGGAGAGCATCTGTTTCGATCACTCATTAGCACAGATCTGCTGCCAGAATCTGTGTTATTTCCTCTGATCCAATTTCGCTCTGTGTTTGGAAGCAAGCCCTCCCTGTTCCTCCCATCTGCTCTACCTAGGAATGTACTGTACGTCTCTCCTTGTCAACTAATCACTTTTATTTGATCTGAAACCGTGTTCCTAATGGAGCACTGCTCTGTCCAGCTTTCTACGATCAAAATGTTGGGAGCTTTTCAAGTCAAAGAACAAAAATCCTTGAACAGGACAAGTGACCACGGAACAAACTCCCAGGAATCCCATTCAATGGAGAACAATGAACTTCATTAAAAAAAAAACTAATTTAAGACACCAGAATTTTGCCACTTTCAGACGGCTGCCCTGAAACCAGACATACGAAGTTAAACTCACCTCCTCCTTGAGCACAATATGGCGAATCAGTGCCACGATCAGCTCCAGGTCAATCTTGTCATCATTGTCCAACATCTCCAGTGTCTCAATGGTGTTGTCAGAGTATCTGTAAAACATGGGACACAGACAATGAATAGAAAGACAATCCAACACATTACACTGCAGATCAGCAAAGAATCACAGGGGGGGTGGGGGCGCTTATAAATACTGCTACTTTAATTTATGTCATTACCTCAGTGCCTTTTTTTTGTTTTCCTTTTAAACAGACTCAGTGAGCATTGATCAAATAATTCCAAAGTATTTTTGACTTTTTTTTGGCAACCAAATCTCTTGAATCCTGAACACACTGCTGAAACCTCAGAATAGTCAGGATGAATGATCAATATATAAAAAAAGAAAAAAAAAAAGAAAAAGTGTTTCTATGGGCACCTGACTACTGTTTTAAGACAACGTTTTACATTTTCATTTTTGTAAGACACAGCCATGAAATGCTAAATGGGCTCTAATCTTAATTTGCCACTTAAATCTGAATTATACTTACTAAGTTCGAACTTACTTTACCTGCATACAGTGTATTAAGTGGCATTTAGCTTTGCTTAAAGCTCTGCCCTTGACTGTCATTACATGATTGTAGGGTTGTGCGTTCAGAAAGCGTTGGGCTTGAGGACACTTTCTACAATAACAGTACACTAGGAGTAATCATGTCTACATCCTCTCGCACTGACTCAGTGACACAGAGCAGTAATAATGGTGGCAAAGCAAATAGACTGCACTGCAAAGAGCTGTATTAAATGAAAAAAATAGTGTTTGTTGAGTTTTATTGAGAAGTGGAGCTGGTCCCCTCAAAAATGTTGGAGCAGTTGCTGGATGGAACCCCCCCCCACAAAGATTCAGTAGTAAATTACAGTTGTTGTAGTGTTTGTTTAGCCCATGTTACCTATGCATGTAGTTACATTAAAAGGCGCAAATGAGCTACAACATTGTCTTTTGCATACTTCAGCCACCTAAGGCGTAGGTACAACACATCAATGCAGATGTACAAAATGTGTGTTTACCTAACAAATCTATCAAAGGATCAAGTGTTCCAAAGCACTTACCCTGCTCTACATTCAGCTTTTAAACACTAATGTAAACGTAAAGTTCAAACCCGCAATGAAAAGGAGTTATTCATTTTAAAATGTTAATGTCACTAAGCCATATCCTCCCATTCGCCACCTAAACAACACATCTATCAACCTGGCAGCTGCTCTAACAGCTTACTACCCAGCTGTTCTCACCAACTCACCTGCCCTGCAGTGTGTGTGCATAACAGGGCCAACTCTCCTTGTATTCAGCCTCTTTCTCCTCCTTCTCAGGCCTGGAGTTGCGCCCCTGCATAAAGCCTTTCTTCCATGAGGGGCGACGGTCCTGATTCTGGGGACGATACCTGGCAGACACAAGACCCCATTAAAACAAAAAAAGGGTGTGTATGGGTGCATGTTAGCCTGCGACTGTCTTTGTATGTGTGTGTTTGGGAGCAGTGTTGTTCTACCTGGTCATCTCCACAACGTCTTCAAGTAGGAACTCCTCAACTGGGAACGTCAAACCAGGGATGTGGATCATTGGACAGTTGTCTAAAGGTTTGACGTGGGGAAACAGGTGGATGAGAGGGAGGAACAATCCAAAACAATAAACCTGCAAAATCAGTGGTGAACGAACATCATTTGGTGGGCTGCATACCAAAATATTTTGAAAACTTCTCTGCGTTGAGCGTGGCACTCATGAGGATGACCTTGAGGTCATCCCGATGGGTGAGTATTTCCTTCACAATGACGAGCAAAACGTCAGATTGCAGGTTCCTCTCGTGGATTTCGTCCAACACCAGGTGGCTGATGCTAGACAATAATCTGACACATACACCAAAAGTTAAAGAAAATGTTTTAGTCAGTGGTTGATTTTAGGTTAGGTTGCTCTGTGCGTTACAATACCCATACGTCGATACTATTTAGTATGTCAGAAAAAAGATTTTGCATGTCCCAATACAGAGTATGTCAAATGCAGTATGCCAGAAATACTATGATGTCCTACTGCATACAGTTGCATTTTACAATACGCAAGCCAGCATGCTTTTTCTGGCTATTCTGACCCACAATCCTCTGCGCAGCAGATATTTGAGCAACAGGGTCAAAGTTCAAGGTGCAATGTTATGACAAAGTAGTGCGTCCCATTTGAAGGCATAAGGCATGCAACAAAACATACTTTGTAAGGGCAGCTGCAGTACGTACTATAAGTAAAAAGAAAAAGTATGCAATTTGAAAGGCAGTGCATATGTTCTCAATAGGCCTAAAAAATAGCTATTTTGTGTCCAGTATGTCTGGAGTTTAATACTTCTGCCAAGAAGATCTTTTTTTTTTTATTGTTTTGCTTTTCTTCACAATGTGCTGCATGATTCTTGAACCATGAAGCGTAGGTGCAATTTTATTTTATTTTTACATTCTTTGGTTCAATCAGTAGCTTTAATTAGATGCCGTATTTGACTGACTTTTTATATCTTATATTAGATATATAGATAGGTCCAGTTCATAAAAAAAAAAAAATATATATATATATATATATACCGTATTTTCCGCACTATAGGGCGCACTGGATTATAAGGCGCACTGTCAATGAATGGTCTATTTTCGATCTTTTTTCATATATAAGGCGCACCGGACTATAAGGCGCATTAAGCGAAACAAAACAGTCAGTCAGTCAAACTTCCTCCACTTCCGTACCATTGATTCATTAATGTTGAATTCTCTCGCAGCTGCTCTATTCCCATGTTCTCCTGCGTGACTGACAGCCTTGAGTGTTCAGTCCGCGTCGTAAGCGTGTCTCTGGACAGGAGCCATGTTGGTCCTTATACACACACACTGTAATATTATGGTGAAGCACAGTATGTATTACTCCGCGACGCTCCTGACTACGGTGGCCGTGATGCTGCTGCGGTGCGGCTTTGTAGTTTACTAAGTCTACTAAAACATGTTGACAGAGCGCCGTGTACCACACAAAATCACTTCGAGGTCAGTAAGCACAACCAGAATTAATCCATATATAAGGCGCTCCGGATTATAAGGCGCACTGTCGTTTTTTGAGAAAATTAAAGGCTTTTAAGTGCGCCTTATAGTGCGGAAAATACGGTACACATATTTGGGTCAGTCTGACATATTTTGGGTTCTGTGCATATCTGTACAGCAGTAGTTTAATGATGAGTAAGAAGGCTCTGTGGGACTGAAAATATAAATTCATCACTTGATGGCTGGAAAAAAAAAACTGACAAGGGTAAACATAGCTGCAGTCCATACAACTGTCAGCTTGTAAGCAAGCTGCTGCGTAAATACATCTTAATGCCAAAACTTGCAGCATTTTGCCAGATGCCCTGTAGTCCTAAAATGACTCTCTAGAGCTTTGCCAAGTCTGAACAGACCATGAAGCAAGACAAGAAAAAGCTGGCACTCTCACTTAGTCTCTGTGTTGTTTTTTTTCCTGAAGACACTCAGAATGCAAGGATGAGGATGCAGGGATGAGTCAACAGAAGCTGTGTGTGTGTGTGTGTGTGTGTGTGTGTGTGTGTGTGTGTGTGTGTGTGTGTGTGTGTATGTGTCTTCATTTCTCTGCCTATGAGAATGGGGACCCATACTAATGCTCCTTCCACAGACAGTAGACAGTCAACCACAAATCAATGGGGATAAAACAGAGTGACGCAGATGGAATAAGAGAGTGGAGGAAGGACAGTTGCAACAAAGACCCAAAAAGGAAAAGCAGAGGAGAAGAAACGCAGGGAAAAGATGTGACGCTGATAAGGAAGCAGGGCTGGGGGGTGACTTACGGATCTGTGCGAAGCCACTGAAGAATAATGCCTGTTGTACAGTATAGGACCGAACCTTGTCTCCGTGGTAACCGGCTGAGAAATAGAAACAGAAAAAGACTTAACATTTCCCAAGTGACACAAATTAAGAGTAGTATAAAGTGAAGACAAAATATACCAGAATGAGTCTCAGGTTTCTCTGTTAATCTTCCTACATTTGTGTATGCGACTTTAAAAGACAATATATAATACAATACATTTTTTTTAAGTTAGGTGCTCTAAGATTGATATTGAATTATTGTCAGTCTGTACACAGAAGTTCACATTAAGCAAAGATTGATGATGCTTAAAAATGTTGTCAATACAGAAAATGCTTTCTATAAGTAATGTAATTAGTTGTAATAGGCACTTGTGTTCACACTATCTTCATATCATACTTCGCACAAGTATTACAGATGAACATTTTCTCCATTGAATAGACATCTTGAAATTACTTCTCATTTATTTTAATACCAAAAGGTAGGTGTATATACACACACCCACACACACACACACACACACACACACACACACACACACACACACACACACACACACACACACACACACACCCACACACACACCAAGCAAATACACAGTGGACCTAATAAGATCATCAATGCAATGAACCAACAGCATATAGAAAATAAAGATAAGAAAACAGATAATAAATAACAGTGATATAGATTGACAACAGCAATTAAGCATGTTTTATTAAAAAATTAAAAGACGCTCCTGAAGGAGCAGCTTGCCAGGGGCAAGGCGCTGTGGCTGGATTTACTTGCTTAGTGGCCTCCTGGCAAATAGGAGCTGCTGTGCCGCTATTAACCCCCCGATCCATTCATCATTCTCTCTGTGCAATGTGTGCAGTTTGTCAATACTGCAATACTGGTGGTAGGTTTGCTGCCTGTTTTTTTTTATTTATCACAAATTTATTTTGTAATATGTTACATGTAGGCCTGTTATAAGAATTACATGATTGATTTATTGTACAATATATGGACATGACCTTGATATTTTTTACTTTATTGATGTACTTAATATATATGAACATGACCTTGATCCTTTTGTTGACCTCCATATTGCCTGTTGTGTTTACATGGGTTAATTTATATACTGATGTTGTCCATTTATGTATCTGTGCTGAAGAGAACAAAATATGTGTGGCTAACAAATAATCTAATCTAATCAAATTTAATAAGCGCATCACCAACACTTCATCCAGCAGAATGGGTTTTCCCTCCCATTATAAGACTTTGAAAGGGTGTACTCCATTATTCTGCTATACTATTACCATTATATCAGTGGCATTGTAGCGTTCTGCCATCACTACCATGAGATGTTATTATACTTTGGCCCATCACACACACCCACCCCCGTCACAGACACACCCCGACACGTAAACCAATCCATTCATTCGACATCTGTTTAAATGGCGACCACGCTAAAATCCAAGATGGCGCAGTTTACGAAGAGCGGTGAGACCGTCCTGTTGGAGCAGAAACGTGGCTGTTCGTAGTCCCTCTTTTTTTTTTTTTTTATTTATCTCTATCTGAAACCTCCTCCGCATTCCGTTAGCTAGCTCGGTCACGTCCGGCTCTCCTAACGCCAACAGACAGCTGTTTCATTAATTAAAACATCGGGCCATGTGTTAGCAACCAAAAGGAGAACGGCTGCTCACCCACCATTACAGGTAAGATGCTAATGTATGATTGACCCCTAGCTAACATGTTTGTGCACTAGCCAAAGCTAGCATAACGTCTTTGGTACTGCTAACTTTATGTGTGTCTTGTTATTTTAAATGAGTCAAATTAAATAAACAATTATTTGGCTGCAATTCTTTTTTTTTTTTTTTTTTTTTTTTTTAAACTTATTTAGTGTTTATGAACTGTAAGTATTTGGTTAACATGTGTCTTGTTTTTTTTGTTTTCAAATGTCATTGTACTCTTTACTGTCTTTATAACAAACTTTTACATTTACATTACGTCTTAATGTTGAACTGCACCCATGTATTGTAGAATTACCCCCCCATACGCAGCCCCAGAGTGACCGATCAGGAGTGTTATAACCCAGAGAGTAAGAGTAAGTACCTCTTTTTTTTTTGGAACATAGTACTTTGATTTTATTCATGGTTATTTGTTTATGTTTATTGGAAAACCTTTCAGATCAATGGCCCCTCAATCTGCTTCTATCCACAACAGTCCAGTTTTCTGCCATCAACCAGTGCATGCCAACTGACAATCAGGCAATTTTTCTTTGTATTTATTTATTTATTTTCTCTAGGTCACAGCTCTGGAAAGAGAAAGTAGGGCCGTCAGACCAGTGTGACAACTGCCACAAATTGTTTCACACCATTTATGTGGACTGGGAGAAGCTGCTGCATGCTGATGACTGATATTGGTGTCTTGGTTGTTCATTTTGTTTATCCATTTGTTCTTTTCTTTGTCTAGTCTTTTTTTTAAATTATATCACTGAATAAATCATCTCTACCATCATTTGCTCTAGTCATTGTTTTTAAAAACATCAAACGCTCATGTTTGTGGTTATAGGATACGATAAATCTTGCTCTGTCTAATGATAGTAATTGTTATAGACACGTGTGCATTTCTAATTGTCATACATCAGCTGGTATTTTGCAAGTGATTGAATTGAGAAGAGAGTTTGGAAAAACTCAAAACAGAAATTAAGGATATTTTAATGCATAATTCTGAGTTGTTGATGCCTGACATGTTATTGCGAAGGACAGAAGTATGGTCCTGAATGAGTTGACAGCATTGATGATATTTCGGGTGACCCCGGAATAACTTAATTGCTACAAACCAGCAATTCCCAATGTTTACAGCGAGGTGATGAGGATGTCTGAACCACGTTAAGGGTAGACCGTACAGATGAGCTAGAGCAGAAGTGGTTAAGCTAGCTGAGTTTTCACTGGAAGTACGTCAACACCACCATGTGTATAAAGCCTATTCATGGGAGTTCTTTAGACCGCGATTGTATCTTCCTCTGGGGTTTCGTGCTACAGCAGCTGTAAACTAACCCTAACGGACTTGTCAGAACCTGGACTTAACTTCACTGGATTTCGAATGACTCGCAGGCAACTCTGGTAAAAAATCTGTTAGCAATATATTTTGTTTTCCCCAAGTGAGCTGAATTGAACTGGTCTGATTGTGGAACTGGATTATTACAGTTTTGGGGATTTATTGGGAGTGGGAAGTATGGACTGGATTTTGGAGTTTTCTGGAAGGAATCATTTTTTCTGCTGTTTTCTTTGCCTCCACTACAACTATTACTACACCTAATTGAGAATTTAGATTTCTGTTGTGGTGTTTTGTTTGTCAATCTTTCCCATATGCTTTGCTTTTGGGTATATGTTCTTGAGGGTTCTAGATAAGAGTGTTTTTTTTATTTTATTTTAGTGTGTTTTATTATGCTGGGTCCTATGTGTGAGACACACTCCTCACACAACACCCTGTAAGCATTAAGCTTACATGGCCCCCAGAACAGTTGCCTGGTATTGAATCAGATCGTTGCACATATTGAGAAATTCCAGTCACCTTTCATTTTCAGTAGAATGTGGAACAAGAACTAGAATTGGAGTAGAACGTATGTTGAACTGTTTTGTTTTTCCGTGTTCATTTGACTGGTACAAAAGAAAATGGCGATCATTGCTAGTTGGTGACAAGACACGTCAAGAATCGTCGCAGCCGGTCACTGCGATTACTCTGTGCAGCATGTTTGGGAATGAACTACAATATAACAAAATAATGCTTTAAAGGTTTTTCCTCACTTATTAGTTTGGACTTCCAGTTTTGACAAATCGTGCTTTATGTCTTCTTCACTCACGCTGAGGAACTTCCACTGCGACGACATGTGTGTGTGGTTGTGACATTACTAATTGTGCTGCTGTCTGCCGACATAAATCCATAATGAGGCGGTGGCGGCCCACGTTTGTAAACGTGGCCATTCATCTGGGAAACATTCTGTTTTGTTCGGCTGCCAATTTATCAGCGCATCTTTACTTGAAACTAATAATCTCAACGATTTTCATTTGAATAAATGTCTTAAATCTCTTATCCATCACAGAATAAGATTACACAATGGTGATTGAGCCTTTGGCTATGTTTGCAGGATGACAGAGAGGCAACTGTTGGTTCTAAACAACAATGGCGGCTCCTAAAGAGGTTAGCGTAGATGCTGCTATAGCATCAGTTATGTCGATAACTTTAAACAAAATATGTTCGAAGAGACCTCCTTACCTCTGCAGGCGGATTTGGTAACCACAAGAATTTCCATTCCCTACACTTTCTGCCCTCTCTGCTGCTACACGCTCTGCTACCTGAGAGGAAGCACGCACAAAACATAATCAGCATTGTTAAAAGAATATCCATCTAAATTACGTGACAGTTGAGGAAAATGACATATGCAGCCCATAAACATAATATCACACTACTTAGCAACCACATCTATCTTTGGTAGGCACAAAGCAACATAAAATCCAACATCATCAGAGCTGAAAAACAAACAGAGTACAGACCGAGATGGCACTGATGCGACGAGGCTGCGTGCAGACCACACGACACATCGAGCCCACGCCTCTATTGATGTAGTCATCCAGGATGAACTGGGTAACCTGGGTGGTCTTTCCACACCCTGTTTCCCCACTCACCACCAGGACACGGTTCGAGTTGATAAGATCAACCAGAACCTGAGTACAGAAAGATCATGAGATGAGGAAGATACGATTTTATTTAGCAGAATAAACAATGACGAGGAAGAGATCGTTTGCTTTAAGAGTTGGTGGAATAAACAAAACTTACCTCTTTTTTGCCATAAGATGGTAGTCTTTCCCTGAATTTCTGAAGGAAAATAATTGTAGACATTTGTTAGGACTGAAGAAATTCAATAAAATGAAGAATAGTTTTTTTTCTTGATAACTTAATGATGGGTTCAGTTTCTACATACCATAACATCTCTTATTTAAATCTTACAAACCAGATTATATGCAGTGGGTCGACAGTAAATCAGTAATTCCTCAATATTCACTCAGCAGAATAATGTGACATTATAATATTGTGATACCATGAATAATCTGCTCTGTAAATTCATTTTTTTAAAACATTTACCAATATTTTACATATGGGATATTATAATATTTCTGTGAGATATTAATTCACCATATTGCCCAACCTTACTCTGTATTATGGTAAATCTCAGAGTACAAAACAAGCAAAATAATTCTTGCAAATTAACATGCAGGTTTAACTAATTATCAAAACACATGCTGTGCCCATCTCCAATTATCCTATAGTTGTTTTAGCTTTGGTTATTTTTACTCCACTCTTCTTTGCTTTAGAAACTTAATCTTCCCCACAGAAATAATAACGCAACTTTTTTAGTTTAAAAGGTATGCATTCTATCTAAAAAATATATGTCTAAAAAATATCTAAAAGAATATTCAAACCAACAATAAGTCTGGCGCAGACACATGATAAAATCATTACATTTCACAATATGAACTTGATACTAATCTGTATGCTCACCAGCATTTCTTTGTACTTTGGATCTGATTTCTTGCTCTGCAGATCTCTCTTTAAGCGGTCATCAAGTAAACTGTCCTTGGCTACTTCATGGATTAAGAACTCCAGGTCCTTGTCTTTCTTTCTCAGTGTCGCTTTCTCCTCCTTCTCCTGCTGCTCTTCTTCATCATCATCCCAAGTTTCTGGAGGCTCATCTTTAACGGCTGCCTGGGAGAAGTAACTAAAAGGAAAAACATTAAAGTGCGTAAATATCCAGAATGCGATGGATCACCAGACAATATTGGTTGTTTTGTGATTACCGTTGCGATTTATGAGTTGCTTTCTTCTGGCCTGGAGTAACTTCTTCCTCCTCGTCCTCAGATTTGAGCTCAATCTTGTTTTTATCCTCTTCCTCTTCCATGTCCCCATCAAAGTAACTGAATGCACAAATTTGATAGGCATTTAAGTCAGCACTCGCAGCTGAAAAAATAACTGACACTCCAGACACTTTCCTCCTATCCAGTTTTCCCAGTTTCATTATGGTAAGCCCAAAATTACAGTGTGCAAGTCTTGAAAAGAATAGCTATACAAGCTGTTCTTACCAATGACCACTGCTATTTGACGTAGAGGCTCTTGCTTCCCTGCCATCTCTCCATGGACCAGGGCGATCATTTTGGACAGAGCTGAGCAGTTTGGTAATATGCTGTTCTCTGGCCTCATCCATCTGAACCACCGTCCGCTGCACATAGACATGGAAAGGGGAAAGTTTAATAGTAACCTTGCAGTTAACCTGCACAAATGTGTCACCAGCATTTGGTTTGAACCAATGTTATAAGTGTTGTACCAAATTATATATTACACCATTGAAAAATCCCATTGAATCCCTCAGAAATGTGAAATCCATGTAACAGCGATACACATGAAGTCATTTTTGCATTTCAGTGATAGCTGAAGGATTACTTGCTCTTTTAGCACTATGCAACTTCTGTTGTTACTTCTCTGCCATATCCCGTGAATATGGTTGGCTTGCTTTAAGCTGTGAAACCAATTATCTCACCCTCAGACTTCAGATGCCCATTCAAAACCCAGTAAATGGAAAAAAAAAACAAATCCAAGTCTCTTCGGCAAGTGCAACTTCATGCAGTTTGATGACACAAAGTTGGAAAAACATTCAGGGATGATGCGTCTATCGTTTAGGCCATTGTCCACCCACTAAATTGATCTATAATAAGATGTCTTAGGATCTGGGTGGCGTACCACATCCACAATCTGCAGGATTTTGCCCACAGATTAGGGTGCACATTTCTGCACATAGACTTTGTGCTTTGAACCGTTTGCCAATTAAAATCAGCATATGCCCCACACTGTGCTTGGGAATATGGCACTCTGAACTCAGGTGACCACTACAGGTGTTAATAAATTGGCGAGGAAGGAACTGTCACCTGTCATCATAACCGGCTCTGCTCAACACAATTTGCAAGAGCACGTAACCAAACACAATGCATACCGATCTCCGGTCACCCTGCTTCCTCCTCACGGCTCCGTATTTCGCGTACCACATGCCGATCTCACGTCCCTTCAGGTGTGGAGGGGGACGGTCCTGTTGTCCACCTCCACCTTGGTCCTGGTCAAATTCGGTACTGTGTCCACTCGAACCTCCTCCTCCTCTTCCTCCTCCTCCTCCTCCTTCTCTGTCCCATCGTTCTCTGCTTCCATCTCTGTATCCTCGACCTCCTCTTTTGCCTCTTCTCCCTCCTCGACCACCGTATCCAGAACTCATACCGCCGTCAGAAACAAGCGGTGGTAGCACCGGATGCTAAAACGCTGTTAACCAGCAAAGCTAGGCAATGCTACAGTGTATTGGAACGTTAGCTACTCGCTAATGCTAACGTTGCTAAGCGGCAATGCCTAGCTGTGTTGAATGGACGTGTGCGTCAGAGACTGCAGTTAAAGCTACGTAGCTGCCTACTGTTCATTTCTTGATAGTTAGCATTAAATGTACAGTTGAAAATGATAACCCCCCCACCACTAGTTAACGCTAACTCCTAACACAGCAACAGTCAGATGATGCTGTCAAAATGCAATTCTTTAGTATGGTGCTTGTTCGAGTTCATCGGCGTGTCGCACAGAGATGACGTCACAAATAATTTCCAGCTGCCTAATATGGTCGTGGCAGCGCTCTGTGATTTGTTGTACAGATTGTGCTTGGTGAATGTGGTGGTAGCCTCCTTTTTTTTTTTACCACGTTTTTTACTTAGCCTTGCAACTTTTATGTTAAATTCGCAAATAAAACAAATATTGCTATAAGTCATTTGCTTTAGATGTTTTAGGTTATTTTACTCTCAGGCTCTTGTTTTACTAAATAAATACAAATGTACAATGATGGCAGTGTAATAACAGGATCGCTGCTGTGTTTGTGAAACGGCTCTGACAGACATTATTAATATAAGAGCCAAACGTCTTGCCCTTTCTTCCAAAGAAAAAATCATCTCCATTTTAAGTGTTGACACTAATCCTGATGTAGGCTACTGACTCCCTTAATCAGAGGTTTGTCATTGATCACATATCTCTTTTGTTGATAGTGTCCTTTTGTGAAATATTTTAGGGCTAGATCCTCAGTTTTGTAACAAGCAAACCAAAAAAAACATGATTTATTCTTATGCAGGACAGAAAGGTTGAGTATCTTGTTAACAATAAGGTGTTTCTCTCAAAATATTGCTTACTAAAATATATGCATTTAAAATGATTGAGAATACATTTTCTTAGAAATATATTTGACAAGTTCCCAGTATACATAATTTATTATATAATATTCATATTTTTCTTTCTCTTCATGTAACATGGATTTTCTATCAGGCATGTTTCTCTGGTGTATTTTATTATGCCGCCGTATTGTGGTGCCTATTTGACTTCTGTACATAGACCATACAACAACAAAAAAGAAACATTTGGTTTCTGTTTCCCCCAAACCAAACCCCTGATATTCTTGGTTACCACAGGAACCTAATAATTCTTATGATTAGTTAGTCAGTAGTTAGGTATAGGCATAGGTTTTGAGTCACTGAAGAAAAAAAAAAAAAAAGATTGGGGATTTTTTTTTTATGTGACTTAATGAACAACGTCCTCAGTCTCTAAAAATCCACACCAGGGAATACAGGCTGTCAATGTAACTGCTGTAATGGTCACATCCTGCTATCATAGCTCAACGGAACATCAGGGCATTACCTGTTGTCAGGGCCTTAAAGGTTACAGTCAAATGAAAAAGATCTGCCATGACTGCCAGACTGCTAGAGAGCATCAACCTCATGTTTCTAAAAGAAAAAAGTCTTCAGCTTTTTACTTCAATTGTTTTCTATTCTCTTCTGGAATATGATATGAATTCATCAACTCCAATAAAGTTTAAAATACAAATGCAATCCCTCACCCTCTAACTAAAAATGCACTTACATAATAGCATACCATTGTTTAGTGGTGGTTAGCAATTATGCTTCTCTGTCCCCGTTTGTTTTGAACGTTCACACTTACAGAACATACGTATATAATTAGATTGTACTAAACATTGTCTTGTTTTAAATAAGCTGAAAACTTGAATGAGTGAAATATGTGTTGTATTATCTATCTATCTATCTATCTATCTATCTATCTATCTATCTATCTATCTATCTATCTATCTATCTATCTATCTAGCTCTCTTTTTTTCTTATGAAATAAAAGCTATATTAACCCAATTAGTGCCCATGGCAGGGACAAGAGAATGGAAAGAGGAATGAACGTTGTCATTCATGGGGTTTGTGCATGATGCACATGAGAGGTTGCAGAGTAGCCTACCTCCCACCCTCGAGCTCTGTGTCGCTGTCATAAAAAATATCAGGCATCACCATTTTTAAATCAACTTCTCTTCCTCACACACTCTTCCGTTCTGTCGTTATAATAGCAATGATACATTCGAAGATGTGAAACGTTTGATTTTATAATCTGTGAAATGAAAATTTGTGCAGTGTGTCCACATTCATGATGTCATCAACCATTTTGAAATGAAAGGAAATGCAGCTGCCCACACAGATACAGTTAAATAAGATAATTTCCGGATGATATTAATTCTTTTATTGTCATTTGGTGTGAAAGATTAGCCCAGTTTATGTGAAATTTCTGTTTCAATCTGTGTCTTGAGGAGTTTGTTTTCATCATCTGTCGCACATTAATTCCATATATGGCTCTTTTTTTAAGCTTTGACAGAAATAGATTCAGTCTTGTCTTTGAGCAGGGCTCAGTTTAAAACATATAAAGAAATCAACTGTGATCAGCTAAACATTGTCTGAATTAGCAGTTGCTCACAGGGTTTGGACACAGCTGCCAATACTTATGTCTGTGTCATTATTTTGAAATGTGTGGGCACGATCAATATCTCAGCTGTGGACACTGAAAGGAAGATATGAGGGATTGAAAATGAGCTGGAGTCAGAGAGTAAGCAAGGCAGAGAAATCAGAAGAAACTGAGCTAGGAAAGTGTAATGGAACATGTTGAGAGTGAAGCTGAGCTGTATGGGGAGAGGGAGACATATCAGAGAGACTTTGTGTAGTGAGACGTTGTAAAAACAAAAGGATATGATGTAAGAATGGACTGCTGCGTATGCTCTTAGCCCCCTCCCCCTACTCCTTTCAGCGCTGTTGCGGATTCTTCTGCAAACTTTGTTTTTATACCCTCAGGGCTACCTGTGATGCATACAAATGATCTCTGACGCTAATGAATAATTTAACCAAGATGGAAAAACTCAGATGAAAAGCATCATGTTTAAAGCATTGTTTTTGTTTCTCGTCTTCTGGCTCAGATGTACATTCTCAACAATGCATGCGATTTATTGATGGTGCATCTGTTGAGCAAGAGGTCTCAAGCAGTACCATTGATGCTACATTTTTATAAAGTCTTACCTCCACCTTACTGCTTCGGCATAATCAGAGGTTTTGTGTGGGAGGTGAAAGTCCTTGTATAAGAGAAAAATGCTACAACTTTAAGAATAGCTGCTGGCCAAAGCCTTTGATAACTGCGTTTTTCATTTTATTTTATGTTTTTGCTTCCATGTGCAATTCTCTCAAATGATCTCCTCCTGCTTTCCTACTATTTGCTTTCCGGGATCTCTCTCTTTACTCACCTTCCACAAAAACATATATTTAAATTTGTGCACAAGCACAAGGATGAAATTTAATTTGTGAAACCTTCCTAAAAAAACAAGAAAATATAATGTGTTTAGTGCTGATTTTATGTCGGCTGAAACACAGATAAGAGCATATAAAAATATCATCTGGCTGTTGAGGATTAGTCATATTACTGTCATCCTAGGGGCATAACAACCAAACAACAACCAATGATGGTTGCTAACTATCTAGGTCAGTCGCTTTAAGTAGTTAATCGCTGCACTTTATTTGCACTTTTATTCTCTAATAAAGAATCACAAATGAGTAACTATGTGTTACCGAATCAGTTCAGATGGTTGACATGACAGAGAAAACATGCACTTGTACAGCTAATGCGCAAGTCCCCATTTCTCACAAACAAAGCAAAAAGCAAGTTTATTGATCAAACGGATTGATGAGCGCAGAAGCTGGGCTGTCGTCCTGTCTATAAGTGAGAATAAGCAGATGATCAAATTACTTCCACTCTGTGAGGCTGCGGAAATGAAGCTGTGCTCAGATGAAAAACCTTTGGCACCATTAATAGCCGAAATGGTTGACATTGAATACCACTTTACATTCAGTATGATTCATACGCCTGTACATTATTTTCTTTTACATTTTGCCTGGAAGCACACAACATTGCAATCCGGATAGAGACAATTATCTGGTATGAATCTTTAATGACCACATTCTTCGGGAGGATGGGAAATGCTGCGGCTGATGAAGTAGACCTGCTGAAGGACAATTCAAACGGCTGCAAATAAAGTCCACAATGTGCCAATGTTGTGTTGAAGATCATGCAACCAAACGACTGACATATATATAAAGGACACCATCATAAAACAAACTTAAATTAAATGTATATTAGTTATTTTAAAATACTTTTTCTATGTTACTACAATTTTATACACACACATGTACATGTAAATGTGCATATATGTAATGGGTATGTGGGTATTATTCGTGAAAGAGAATAAAGATTTATATGCCTCTGACAGATGTTCACAGTCCATGTAACCATTTAAAAGCAGTGCTGAAATAGGCCTACGTGTATACTATATATGGAAATTGTATTCCAGTCCTGAATTTATGCATTTATTCAATATAAAGTGAGAGGCCTGGTGGCTCACTGATTGGATGGGGAGATGAGCCCCCAAAGTGACTCTGAAATGTACATTCATATGCTGCCTACTGTAGTAAAATATGCACACTGTCCCTCGTTTAAATTGCACGAAATGTGCATGAGGCGGAAAACTCCTCTGAATAAGTATCCCCTCGCCCTCTTCTTCAATAATCACTTGCACTCTCCCTCGTATGCTTCGGCCTATCCTTTCCTTTTTTCAGATTTTTTAAGCATTGATAGTGGTCTCTCTCTCATTTCATAGTGGCAACATTAATTGTGTAAATACATGAGGGTCATAGCACCTGGACGCAAGGGAAAACACACCATAGTTTAAAGAAATACATGTGGAATAAGCACATTCATATTAAGGAAACATGTGAATACTTTTGGTGGCTGACATTGCACACCATTACTCTCATACTACTTCCCCCACCCTTACCGGCAAGGCTACTTCTCACACACAAAAAATGCACAACAACACACAGGGATGAGTCAGACAAATGGTTCAGGTGACCCCTCCCCTCACCTCTGAGTCACCGCTGACGTAGTGTACAGGAGCAGCTTGATATTAGACGTGTGACTAGACCTTGTCCTCTTCATTTTTCACGTCTCAGTGGATTTCTCTCTTGCTGTATCTATGTTAGATATGTGACAGGCTGCCATATGGTGAAACTCTCTCAAGAATACAGATGCTCTGTTGGAATACTGTTTCTCCCTCCTACCTCTCCCTGCTCTCACTCTCTCTCTTGATTACCCCAATTCACATCCATCTGTCTTCCTTTTAAGGCTAATCTATCTCTATGTATTCTACAGACAGGTGATGTATGTGCTCTCACGATGCTATCTGAAGAGGAAGTACAAGAGTAGGCAAACAGACTTTTATAACAGTCTTAAGCTAAATGTCTATTTGCATCACCTCTCATTTCTATTAGGGCGGTGATCAGAAAGAACAGATGTGGAATGATTAGGAAACTTGTCTTTCATCGTTTACTGTCTTTCAACCTCCTCCTGAGAGACACCCTCTGGGTATCCTGAATTGTATGTCACTCTTCACTCTCCCCAGCTTGCTTTCGGTAGGCCTCATTCAGCAGCTGTATCTCCTCACGGTACCCTGAGTTCTCCTGCGTCTGCCGTTGGCTGTTCCGCCGATGGGCCTCCACAGTGTCAGGTATAGTGATATTGATGGTCTCTGCCTCTGGGTTGCCACCACTGGGGATGAGCAGAGAGTAGGAAGCGGTCTCGCCCAGGTCACAGGAGACGAATCGGTTCTCCCGACGAGAATAACGCAGCGACGGCGAGCGGGCGTGGGTGGAGGACTGGCTGATGTTGGAGATGATGGAGACACTGTCCATGGCCTCTTCGTTGTCACAGATCTCCAGAACCTCAAGGTGAATCTTGACATTGGTGTCCCCCACACCAGCTCCTATACCCATCCCCAGTCCGATCTCCATGCCCAACCCCATGGTGCTGACGTTCACGTCTCCAGCCTGGCCTCCTGGCGCCGGGTCGTCTGCGCTGGGCTCGTGGCCAACTGATTTTGAGCGATACACTTCCACCTTTGAAGCAGAGGAAGATTTATAATTCAAGTTATTCATAAACAGTATGGGGTCACAGTGTAATGCATCATTAGTTAAGTTTTTTCTGACACTGAAATATTTTTCTAATTCAATTAACCCAATTTCACCACACGGATCGCGCATGGCTAATCATTAGACATCTTGGAATGCAGTGTATACAAACTTTTATCAATGTATACATGTCTTATTTCACTTAATGTCCCATTTCTAATAATTCCACAGATTTGTTATGGGGCTATTTCATTTCTCTCTTTACTCCCAAATCATTCGAGCTATATACTATTGCCCCCAGATGCCAATGGGCCATTAACAAAGTCTATGTAAACTAGTTTGTTTTTGACAGTATTTGGTAAAATTGAAGTCTGAGTTAAAGGAATAGTTTGACATTTTTGTGAATTACACATTTTTTTCCAAGAGTTAGATCATTGAAATGACATATGACATGTGATTTATGAAACTAGAGTCAGGTAAAGATTCACTTAGTGTAGCATAGAGACTAGGTGCAGAGGGAAACAGCTGGTCTGACTCTATCCAAAGCATCTCTACAGCACACAACTCCTCGTAAATCCACAACTTGTAGTTTTTAGTTCTGGTTTGAGCTATCTCCTCTTGCTTCCAGTCTTTTTTTTTAAGTCACCTAGCTTCATTTAGTCACAGACATGAGAGTGATATCATAGTTTTCCTTTAACTTTGAAGAAGCAAGAAAACAATAAGAATTTTCTAAGTCACATGATGAATAACCTATAATCAACAGGAATTGAACCCTAAAAAATGTTAGAAGAGTCTGCGCTGAGAGCTTGTACCTTCTTGGCATTGTTGGGGGAGATTTTGAGTCCGTCACTGCTGATTTCATAGGTGGATAGAGAGAGGGTTTTCCCCGTGGGTGCTTGCAGAGATACGGTGCCCTGAAAGGCGCACAGGGGGATCGACAGACCACCTGATGACCGCTGCGTAGGAAGACCAAAGAAAAGAGTAAAATTAAGTTCAGTCAATATCCACCACAACAATTCTATTGATGTATTAACTTGGAAGGTCTCAGTTCATGGGAATATTATTATGCAAATTACTAAATTTCATCTTCGATGCTCTACATGCTATTGAGTACAAAGCGTAATGGTCCTTTAGCATCTCGTTCCCTTTGTTCAAACTAATTGCGCTTAGACCATCTCCATGATGTCAACTCATCAAGGGCAAGGAGATGAATGTGTTGACCAACCATTTCTATTCCAAGAGTTAATGAGGCTTAATATATAAATAGGGCTCCATCATATAAGCATCCAGAGACCTTTTAGGCTCACAGCAAAAATATCTTCATGATGAGCTATTTAGCTGTTATCAGAATTTGTATAATAACTCATTTGATATGAATAATACAACTTCAGTGTGGTAAACATTCATCAAATTTCTTCTGAGTTTCTTATCACACTGTCGTCATTTTTCAATTACAGGGCTCATTTATATCACTCTCATTTTTAATCATATTTTAGATTTTCCGGTGATATTTGAATATTATTTTCCAAGAGATTAATTTACCACACAGTACATCAAAGTGAGTCTCTGTCAACATGATGTGTGTTGAGAAAATGCATATTGCTGGCAGGGGGAAGTAGAAGCATCCTGTGGTTTGACAGTGGGAGGCTGTGGCAGGTCTCATTAAGCCGCCTAAATTATTTAGATTAGTTCAATGTAATGATCTGATTCTGACTGTGACACAATGGAAACAAGAGGGATGTCAATCATGTCTGTTTTCCTGTCATTGTCTTTGCATCATTTGAATGAAGAGAGACAGAGACAGAGGGACAGAGAGAGAGAGACCACCATGTTGAGCTAAAAACACATCAAGTAAATCAAATAATGTTCTTTGAGGATCTATTGTGCATTGCTTTTTCGGAATTGATTTTGCAGCATGGCTCTATAGATGGCAATGAGCCTTTTCACAATTTTGGCCCAGACATAAATATCTCAGGACCTATTGAATTGATTGCCATGACATTTTGTTCCACAAATGAAGAATCCTACAAATTTTGGTAAACCCCTTGACTTTTCATCGAGCATATTTTATATAGACATTTATGGTTTGCAGTCAATAAATCCTTTTGACTTTGTTGATCTTCACACTTTTCATCTAACACTATCTATCTAGTCACTTTTATTATGGTGAAGACAATCATGTTCCCCTCAGGATAGATTTTAATAACGTTAGTGATCCCACTTTCATCTAGTGCCATAATCATGTCAAATTTTGAATTTGTGACCACTTGCAAAACTAATGACATTTCCATTGGTCTTAGCTTGACATTGTGTTTAATGTTAGCATGCTAGCACACTAAACAAAGATAATGAACATTGTAAATGTTAAAACCTCAGGATGAGATCATTGTGGGTTTGCTAAATTTAGCATTTACTTCAAAGCACCAATCTGCCTCAGTACATTCTCAGAGAGCTGCTGTCATGGCTGTGGACTCTTTTTGTGTCTATATTTTGACACATGAAAAACATAAAGTATGAACACACTACCTATTTTATATAAGAAACACTGTCAGGTATCTGATATTGAGCCATACAGACTCTAGCATGTTATTGATTCTTGTTGTGTCATTTTCTTATTTTACCGTCCATTTCAAATCAATAGTTGTTTTTTTTCTTCATTCTCCAATTTGTACCTTGTTGGTGAGAACAACACTCATTTACAGTTTTTGGATGTGCTGTCAGGAGGGTTAATAGGTTTCAGTTCCCTACATCTGAATGCACATTAGATCTCTGTTTCCCCTCTGGGAGAGGGCTTGTGAAGGCCCCCCCCCCCCCCTAGTCTGTGCTTGCTAGCAGAGAGCATAAAGTCACAGAGAGGGTAAAGATGTCTTTAAGCTCTAATTCCACCTCCCCCTGTGGATGCTGAAGGCCAGAAGGGCTGACAGTAAGGAGGATAGACGCTGGGTAATGACATCTAGCCTGCTAACGAGGAACAAGCCATGAAGCGCTATAAATCCCAAACTATTTATGCTTGGCTTTTATCTGTCGTTTGGCTTTGTGTGTACATACAGTCGACTGTATTCTGTATGTGTATACATCTGTGTTTGTGAGATAATTTAGAGCTGTATGTCTGTTGAGACTGTGTTTGGGAAGGGGGCGAGGTTGCAGGCTCTGTGTAGCTTAATTTAGTTTTTTGTCTTTGTTATGAGTAGTGTGTGGCCACACAAAGGGATAGTATATTGTGGGTTATTTGTATATTATACCCGCAATTAATGAATAAGGCCTAAGGGAGCATAATGAATGTTAGTTTGCTACTAAGAAACTGTGAAGTAGGGCATACGCAGAAACACACACACACACACACACACACACACACACACACACAACACACACACACACACACACACACACAAATTAACAAGCCGGCAGTGAGCATCTCAGACTTATACATGATGCAAAGTGAGTGCCAAAGCCAAGCTGTGGATGCATGCTCCGTGGATTTTGCACCCTCTGGTGATTTTCAAACCAAAACATTTCAGACTTATAAGTAGAGCAGAGACGCAGAGGAAGAGGGACAGAGATAGTGAGTGTGTTTGTGCATATGCACATCAATGCACGCATGTTTCTACCGCCTGTTCATGTTCAAGCTCATAGTGTCATTGCTCTAAAAGTCCTAATTACTATGCTGTCATGCCGTTTAAGAAGGTTATGCATGTGGCTGCTCTGCTGTTTCTCTGGAACAGAGTGAGGCATCTGTGTCTGGTATTTCCAATTCCACGATACCTTTCATTGGTGCCAACAAAGGACAGAGATAATTTAGCTTCTGCTAGGCTATTACAAGAGCACAGGATGTCAACAACAAAGAAAGAAATGGATTTAAAATGAATTATTGTATCGTGTTTCATGTGCTTGTAGCAAACTGTCTTGAGGGAATAATACATGTACACATTATTAGTACAACTAATAGTTGAGTACTGCTTTGAATCTTGACAGACAGATGATGCTGCACTACAGATGCATCAATGCACAGCTTGTGTTTGATTCAACCAAACCATGAATCATAAATGGATAGTGTTTAATTTTCCATGTCAATTTTCATATCAAATCACAGCTATGCAAACATATTCACAAACACACATAAGAGAGCTTAAGTTCAATGGTGGTTACAGCTCATTAATACTGATCCTGAAACTGTAAACACTGCCTTAAATCCCCAAGGAAACCACAAGACTAAATCAATGAAATAAGTTGAGCCTTGAGACTTGATTAGATTTTAGAGCTGAGCAGCAATGAATGAATATTTTGTTTTGAAAGACAGGCTGACATTTCCTGCGAGTGGTATTCTGCTGATAGTATCTCGATCAATTATTCTATTAGTCAAAATCCATTGATGCTTAGCACTAGCACACTTAACAAAGATAAGCCGAGAGAGGAGAGGAGAGAGGCTAAGGAAGAGGGGATTTTAACCATTTTATCTTATTCACATGCCCAGCTTCCCGTCTGTCAGCTTGATTATAGAGAGGCATATTCACTGATGCGAAAAACCCCCGAACAGAGATAAAGACCAACAAACAGAGAGTCAGACAGACTTTCAGACAGTCAAGAACGCACAAATATGCACACACTTCTCTGAAGCCTGGTTATGTAAGACTGCATCCTAGTCCAACAGCTGTGTGTCTCTGTATCTCTGTACAGGTGCACTGTAATAACACAGCATTTCATTTCCCCTTTGAACAAAATGTAAACACAGAAATAAAGATTGAACAGAGATTGAAAACCCATCCATTTTATGGTCATGGGAATGCTAATCCCATGACCTCCTAAATGACCGTCTCTAGAGTGCATCACCATATGTTGCACGCTAATGCAGCAGTTGTTTGACTAGTTTAGGAAAGCAATAGAGTGTGAGTGGGGAAACAATTAATCCCAGCCATAAACAACAGAATGACAGATGAAAATGACTTAATTAAATGGTTCAACATGAGACTAATAAACTGACGACTCTGGACAGTGGCGTACCTGTCTGGGTGTCCTCTCTGATTTACTCCTGCACCACTCCCAGTCTGTCAGCTCGATTTTCCGGCACTCCTCATGCGACAGCCTCCTCTCAGGGCCCTCGAATACAGACGATGTATCAGTGAGATTGTGATCCTGCTCCCGGTTGTGAGAAGGAGGTGAAGAGACACAGCGGAAGTCGTCATCATCTCCGTGGTTCTCATGAGGGAGTGAACAATCAGCCAGTACCTCTCCTCCACCGGTCAACACTTCCAAGTGAAGGTCTGCAGGAGAGGAGCTGTCCACGGGGCAGGTGGTGCTGAAATCAAAACCAGGCACCAGGCTGGAGAGTCCGCCACTTTCCAGTGCATCAAGGTGGGTATCGGGAAAGTCGCAGTTAAAGAGGCTGTGATAGGCAGGCTTCTCAAGGGGTGGACTGTTATGGGACACGGTGGCATGTGACAACTTGTACACTCCATAGCCTTGTTGGAAGGAAAGGTTGAACTCAAATCTTCTTTTCATCACTGTATAAAAAGTTATTGAGAATAATTTCATTACATCTTCAGTACTATTTTCTTCATATAACAATGGGAAACTTGTTTAGGGGTTCATTATGTAGAAACACACTTTATGGTGAATTGTTGGTAAATTTCTATGACTTAATTTTTTTACCTGAGGGTTCCTGTGTTGGATCCTGTTTGCAGTTAATGAAGCAGCCACATGGCATGTGGATCCAGCGCTCAGACAGCACAAATAATGGAGTGACCACAGGGGCGAGCAGAGTGAGAAAGAAGCTCAGCGTCTCCAGGGAGTAGCTGCGTGCATTCACTGCGTGGCTTAGGAGAACCAAAGTCTGTGAATGAATGGGAAGGGGAAATTAATTGACTGTGGAGTCTGTGCTTCAATATGCATGAGAAGTGTGGAGACGGAGACACATGAATGTAAATAAAGCCCATACTGGGCTTTTTTCGCATTTCCTTTTCTTTTCTTTTTTATTTAAATATGTATAATACAATATGAAATAGGTGCAGTATTGTACTATGTATGGGTGTACTTATTGAAAATAAATGTGTACATTTATATTGTTTGTTAGTGTTTATATGACTCTGCCATTTTGGACCAGCAACAGGTACAGTATTGTACTGATATTGACTTACATTTTTCTAGAAAATAATAGAACTGTAAATGATACAGATACAAATAATACAAGTCCAAAGAGGAACCATCTAAGGTAGGCTTGTTTGTTTTTTTAAAAAAAAGAAAAAAGAAACTCATTGTGAATTTCAAGTTGTATTCATTGAATTTCTAATCAGTGAAATGTTTGACATTTTTAGTGCTAATCCAAGGTTTTTGCACATTTTTCAGTGTTGCAAGTTTGGCATGCCAATTCTGTTTGCCTGTCATTGTCTGCTGGCTGCACAGCATTTATCACCTCAAATTATTTATTTCTTTGGTATGAGAAATTATGAAACGGAGGCACTCATTGTGTCGCATCATGTAAAGTATTTCACAATACAACCCAACGAATGCTGCCCTTTAAGTATTGACTAGAATCTGCCAAATACTGTTCTCAAGGCCTTTAAGGGTTCATTTAATAGGAGTTCTTGTTGGCTGTTGAGATCTTCTCTTACTTCTCTTTGTTCCCCCTATATGGAAACAATTCCATATTCTTTTATTATTCTTTGGGGTAGAAAGTACAATTGATGACCCAACGAGAGATGAGTTCTGCTCACCTTCCCCATCAATAACAGAAAAAAGTTGGATGAGTTTGAATGGTGCGAACAGGAGTTTTATGTTTAAGTGATTTCATTGTAAGCTTCAATATATATATTCAACATAATGAGACAGTTCCAGTTTGGTTTGTGGTTTAGTGGATTTTCTGTCAGACTACCATTTCAACTAAATGGTCAACTAACACTTTTCTGTTGGAAATGAGTACAAACATAAGATGTTAACAAAAACATAAAGAATTTGAAGACTACTAGATAACATGATCTGGCAAAAGGCATATGCTGAAAATTCTCATGCTGTTGTTAGAATTTGGTTTTTGTATCACGCTGCTCACCATCATTGGCATCCATAAAATGACTCGGACAAGCGCCAGGATCATGGAGAAGCGCTTTTGTGCAAACCCAACCGGCGTGTCCCCGACGGCTGCTGTCCTCTGCCCGCTGACGGACACTGGGGACAGCCCCCCGCTGGCCTCTTTCTCCCTGAGCTCCGTCCCGCCTGAACTCGGGCTCAGCTCGTTGTAGGCACCGAAACTTGTGTTCAGGCTGTCCCTGGAAAATGAAGGAAGTTCACAGAGGGGAGCGGAGCCACTCAGCCCCCTCTCCATATCCAAGTAGCCCGGGTACAGTAAAGTCTTCTGGGGCTCCCTGGAGCACAGCAGCTGGTAGGTGAGGGAGATGAAGAAAAACAACAAGGCGCAGAAACACAGGGAATATAAAGCGAAAAGCAGCAGGGTGTAGAAACTGTCACTCTCTGGGAAACACCCGACAGAGACCTGCTTGAAACTGCCCCATCCGCACAAAGGTAACACGCTGACGGCGAGGCTGACCGCCCACACACCGGCGATGGCCCACATCACTCTTAGGGGCCGGCGGACGGATTGAAGAACTCCGAATCTCTTGGTGACATAAAAAGTGTAAGCTGCTATGAGGCAAGCCTTCATGTTGCTAGAAACACCCTGGAACACGTACAGAAGTCCAGATAAAGTGCACAGACTGGCCGAGCCTCCACCTCCAGCTGTCTCCCACTGCAAGAGCATGAACAGGGAGACGGGGACCACGCTGAGAAGGTCGTCCACCGACATGGAAGCCACGATAAGACACAGGGAGCTTTTCCTCCTCATTCGGAGGAGGGAGAGCAGGGAATACACACCTCCGACAAAGGTGGCAGCGGCGAAGATTACGCACAAGCCGAAAATCACCAGGCGGATTTGCCTCTCCAGCTCCGAGGGGACGTCTCTCTCCTCGTAAGTGGCCGTGGAAAGGTCGCTCTGGTTGGGAGCCGGGGAGCTCATGTGCGTCGTAGACATTTTTTTTTCAATGAATGAATTAACTTCTCCGTCTCCTTTGGCACTTTTAGTTGGTCAAATCGGACTCATTATCCGGTGTAGCGGCGCTGCGAAGATGTGAGGATGTGCCCAACCTGCACCGCATATATATATATATATATATATATATATATATATATATATTTTTTTTTTAAAACAGCACACCGTGGAGATGGTGAGAGAGACATTGGGCAACATCCCTCTCCGATCCAACTGTTCGAAGCTTTTTTCCCCCCCCCTCCACCCCCACCACCACCCGGTGCCT